>NW_022589759.1:52434-196102 GCF_004348235.1 Phoca vitulina | reverse complement strand
CTAAGTAACTTCCAATTCATTTCTTTCTTTCTTTTTTTTTAAGGTTTTATTTATTTATTTGACGAGAGAGACACAGCGAGAGAGGGAACACAAGCAGGGGGAGTGGGAGAGGGAGAAGCAGGCTTCCCATGGAGCAGGGAGCCCGATGCGGGGCTCGATCCCAGGACCCCGGGGATGATGACCTGAGCCGAAGGTAGACGCTTAACGACTGAGTCACCCAGGCGCCCCCAGCCTCATACTCTTGATGGCTGTGTGCAAGGTCTTCACAGGTGGGGCTGAGAGTATTTCCCCTGGGGGGCCTAGATGCTGCATGTTCACAAAGAGCTTTTCTCCTCCCTGTGTCCATCCCCATCCCTGGAGATAACAATGTGACCCAGGACCTGGCTCCTTGCACCACGGAGTGGGACAGGACTGTAGGGGCCTGCCTGGTCAGACCCTCTGATTTTAAAGATGGGAAAACTGAGGCACAGAGTGATAGCTGGTTAGAACTAAGGGCCCCTGCGTCACTCTAACTGTGGGGGAGTCCCACCTTATTGGTACTCTCCAAAATGCACCTTGACGGCTATCCTTCATGTTGGTGGTCACCAGGTTCTCTCCAGTCCCCAGGGATTGGACTCCTATTTCTTCCTTCTCCTGCCTGCACGCCCACAGCCCAGTTGGGAATCCAGGCTGGGGTTTAAAGCTCACACGTGGCCATTCTAGGGGACTTACTAGTCCAGGACACGAGGGAGCCCAATTCCAATTTTCATTGAATACGATCTTTGGTTTCTGTTCATAAACATGTCTCATAAAGGTGGAAGAGGTTTATGACTTGCTGCCTCTTTAAAGATTAAGAAAAATAGGGCACCTGGGTGGGTCAGTGGGTGAGGTGACTCTTGATCTCAGCTCAGGTCTTGATCTCAGGGTCCTGAGTTCAACCTTCTCATTTGGGTTCCATGCAGGGCGTGGAGCCTACTTAAAAAAATAAAGACTAAGAAAAATAGATTACGCTGAACTTACGCTGTCAAGCTTTCATGAGTCAGCTGAAACTTTAGTCCCTCAGCTGCGGCTAACCCAGCATTTCTCTGGGACTTAAATGAGTGGTGAATTCACGAAGGGTATGTGTTTATTTCTTGCTGTGAATAGCAATCAGGAAAATCTGGATCATTAACATTGCCTCACGTGGGCCCTCAGTACAAAGTTCTGGTAAATCTAGCATTAAATAAATGTTTAAAATAACTTTAAAGAGGGGCGCCTGGGTGGCTCAGTCGTTAAGCATCTGCCTTCGGCTCAGGTCATGATCCCAGGGTCCTGGGATCGAGCCCCACGTGGGGCTCCCTGCTCAGCGGGAAGCCTGCTTCTCCCTCTCCCACTCCCCCTGCTTCTGTTCCCTCTCTCACTGTCTCTTCCTGTCAAATAAATAAATAAAATCTTTAAAGTAAAATAAAATAACTTTAAAGAAATCAACAAAACTAAGCCACCTTTGGGGGAATGATTAATATCCTAGCATACAAGGTGTGGTACCTCTCCCCTTTTCCAGCTAAGTGGGGAAAAAGTCCTAACCTTTAGTCTGAAGACTTTGTAGTTGCTGGAAGCCCCCCCCCTCTTTTTTTTAAGTGGAGAAAATGTGTTAAAATGTGAAGTTATTTTTAAGAGGCCATTATTAAAACCTCTTGATGGGGACAGGGTTACTTTTTTTTTTTTTTTTAATTAGGAAAGAAACTCAGTTGGACATCACAGTGAATGCCTGTGCCCAGCTGTTCCCTGAGGCGAAGCTACTTCCCTGAACGCAGCTGGGTCAGTGATCCAGTGACCCTGGGATGCTTTCAGTGGCATTTGTCCCCTTGATGCCCTCCTGGGCAGTTCACTCCAGGAGAATAACTGCTTCCCAATGCAGTATTTGGCTGTCCCCTTGATGGAAAGACCACCTGCCTTTCTGGCCTACGACTGCTGATGAAGCATTTCAAGAAAACCCCTGCGGACAGGCAAAGTCTAGGCATGAGTGTTGACAAAGATGTGTCTGAGATGGGGGTGAGCTCATCACCTCCCACCTTGCCCATTCTGCTTATGCTAATTCACACACTGCCCTACTTTTCTGATTTTTTTCTTTGTAAGTCTTGATGCTACAACTTTTCACAGGCCCTGCTCTTCAGCTTGGGTGCCTCATGTGATCTGCCGACCAGGCCCTCCCTGTCCCTCCAGCCCCTTCCTGCTCCTTCTTCTGCATGGAGTTCAGAGGCCAGCTGCCCCCATGACCCCCAAAGCCCTGGCACCTGTAAGCAGGGTAAGGCTCTTTAAGCGGCCCACTGCTGCACAGACTCCACTCATTTTCAGCCCTGAGTTTCAGACACAGAAATGATTAATATAGTCCGTCCTGTATTGGATGGTGTCATCCTGTGTCATGAGCTCCATGGGGCCCAGAATTCTTTCTCACCTCAGCTCAGTAGCTGGAGAAACAGCAATGCTCAGGAGCGGGCTTTGGCATCTCACCAGTGGCCCGTTCCTCCTCCCTAGACTGCAGTGATGGGAGCACATGCCCGGGGACAGGTGGGGACTAGTGAAGGAGCATCAGGACAGAGCCCCGGGCCCAGGAAGTGTGTGTGTGTGTGCACAGACCCACACAATACACATGTGGATGCCCGCACACACGTACAGGCACACAACACACAGATGCACACACACGCTCACACGCACACGGATGCACGTGGATGCACACATACACACCTGCACACACACGCACACACAACACACACGCACACAGATGCACGTGGATGCACACATACACACCTGCACACACGCACACACACAACACGCACGTGCGTGCACACATACACCTGCACACACACGCACACAGATACGCGTGGATGCACATACACACCTGCACACACACACGCACACAGATGCACGTGGATGCACACATACACACCTGCACACACACAACACTCACACAGATGCACGTGGATGCACACATACACACCTGCACACACACGCGCACACACAACACACGCACACAGATGCACGTGGATGCACACATACACACTTGCACACACACGCGCACACACAACACACTCACACAGATGCACGTGGATGCACACATACACACCTGCACACACACGCACACACAACACACGCACACAGATGCACGTGGATGCACACATACACACCTGCACACACACGCACACACAATACACACAGATGCACGTGGATGCACACATACACACCTGCACACACACGCGCACACACAACACACACGCACACAGATGCATGTGGATGCACACATACACACCTGCACACACACGCACACACAATACACACAGATGCACATGGATGCACACACACACGCACACACAATACACACGCACACAGATGCACGTGGATGCACACGTACACACCTGCACACACGCACACACAACACACACATGCACGTGGATGCACACATACACACCTGCACACACACGCGCACACACAACACACACGCACACAGATGCACACACACACGCACACACACACGTGGATGCCCGCACAGACCTACAGGCACACAACACACGGATGCACACACACCAGCACACACAATACACATGCACACAGATGCACGTGGATGCACACATACACACCTGCACACATACACACACAATACACACGCACACAGATGCACGTAGATGCACACATACACACCTGCACACACGTGTACACACACAACACACACACACAGATGCACGTGGATGCACACATATACACCTGCACACACACACACACACACACACATGTGCGCGTGCACAGTGCCCCTGCCTCTGGTGGTCTCTCTGCGGTACCCCACGCGTGCACATGGGCTGCCTGTCCCCCACTGGAGATGTTCTTTCAGGTCTCCTGGCCCAGCGTGCCTTCTCCCAGGAGCTGAGGTGGGGTCCACGGCCACCAGGAATGGCTCTGGGCCACTGGTGCTCTGGGAGGCCCTGCTAGTCCTGTGGGCTCCAGGGGTTCATCTGGACTTGGTGGGCCTCATGGGGAGGTCCCCTTCTGAGTGACTGGGGACTGTTTTTAGCTTGCCTGTGTTTTTTTAAATGGCTCTCCACACAGGTGAACGTGCAGGGATGGTGTCCCCTGACAGGCTGGGCAGAAGTGAGAGCTGGTTGGAAAGATGAAATCCTGCTTCTGGAGCGGAGAATATTTCCCTCCGGGCAGGCCTCCTCACAGAATATTTCTGGTTGAAACATTTTCTTTCCATCAGGTCCCACCCATGTGGTTTTTGTTCTGGCTTCTTGACTCCTCCCCGGCGCTGCTGGTGCTACCCATCCTTGCTGTCACGTGGGGATCCTTGGTGTTCTGGGGCTCTTTTTGCTTTTTGTTGCACCTTGTGAGGGTCACCCAGTCAAGACGTAGTGTGGAGATGAAGCCAAGCCACCCAGGGACTTTACAATCCAGGGAGACAGCAGCTGACCTTTTTGGGCTCTTGCAGGAATGTGCTGGGCAGGGCTGGGCCCACTCTTGCTTATGCCTTGCAACACTGTTAGGATCCTCATTGCACAGATGAGAAAACTGAGGTTCCCAAAGCAAGCATCCCGCACCTGGTGCGGAGGTGGGGGCAGGGCTGCAAGTGTGGACTCAGCTGGGCTCCAGCCCTGTCCCCACCCTCAGCCTGGTCTTGGGAAGTGACTTGTGACCCTTCTCTGTGAAATGGGAGGATAAAAGCACCTACCCCCTAGGCTGTGTTAAGCCTTGGGACCTACCTGGCATGGGGGAGCTCTTGGGGCCATGGAAGTGCAGCAGTTGTCCCCTCCCGTATGCACCTCAGCCGGACCCGCCATAGGAAGCAGCACCTCCAGATTCACGTGAATGCACCGTCACAGAATTCTAGGCTGCCGCGTGAGGAACAGGAGCGAGCCCTGCAGAGTGCGCTTGGCCAGGGTCCCCATGCACATTTCTCGATGATGTAAAACATCATGCACAGAAACACCCACACACTCCCGTGGCCCTGGGTGGGGCAGAGGCAAGTGGGCATGGTGAGGTTCCGGCCTCTGCGTGTGGGGGAGGGTGTGGGTGTGACTGTGTGAGCCAGGTGTTTGTAGATAGCATTCCCGATTTCCTCTCACCTCTGAGCAGAGATTATCTCACCGCGGTGTTCTCTATCGGGACGTCTTTGAGTGCCGGTGACGCATTGGCTGTCACCGATGACCGGGATAAGCTTAGCATGCCCACCCGGCTGTTTGCAGGTTCTGCCCTGTGCCTTTGGGGGAGGCTGCAACAGTGGAGAAGGTGTCCTCAGGGTCCCTGTGTACCCTCGAGACTGGCTCATGAGGGATGCAGCCCCAGCGTCTCTGCCACCTTCAGGGCCCTGGTCACCCCCACCCCAGCCCCCACCACTGAGGTCTTCACAAAGAAGAGGTTCTCTGTCTGCTGTCTTTTTAATTGGGCACCAGGGGGTGACCTGTGGGGTCGGAAGTACTTGAGTGGCTCCCACAAAGGAAGCATTGTGACCGTGGTTGGTATGGTCCTGGGGTGTGGCCGTTTCAACAAACATGCCAGTGAGTATCAGCTGCAGGAAGGTGCTAGGGTTTCACTCTGATCCTGGTCGACTCCTCAGAGGGACCCAGTGAGGACCCAGTCGAGGAGGGAGCCTGCCTGGAATCCCCAGTGAGGACCCAGTCGAGGAGGGAGCCTGCCTGGAATCCCCACCTGTTCAGTGTCTGGTCTACTCGAGGAGACAAGGCACAGCAGTTTACAGGGTGTAAGAGCTTCCTGTGGCTGCTGTGAGCAGGTTACACAAATTCCCTGCTCAAAACAACGCACACGTGTTCTGTTACACCTGGAGAGGTCAGAGATGCAGGATAACCTCTTTGCCTTAAGGTCGGCTATTAGCAACTTCACTTCCATGTGCTACCCCAGGTCCCCTTGCATGCAGTGTAGCATGACGCGTCCACAGGTCCTGGATTAGAACAGGCCGGGGGTCACTGTTCTGCCCGTCATGGAGCGGAAGAGTCACACAGGTAGAATGGACCCAGTTCCTACACCCGATTCCACCGATCAGCAACTTCAGAACGAGGATTCTGGAACTAGAGCTCCACCTAATGCTTTACCGGGGCTGTTCTCACCCTTGAGTCCACTGGTGGGCGTGTTGAACAGATTCTTGGATTGCTGGGTCCCCCACAATGAACCTGATTCTGCTCAGGTCGGCGGTGGTCCTGAGAATCTGCATTTGTGCCAAGTTCCCAACGATGCTGATGCTTCTGTTCCAGCACCCACTCCAGGACCGTCAGGCCGCCGTGTGTGGATTCCCCATACCACACCTAAGAAGGGGTCCCCCACTTCCTGGTGGAAACCCCTCCAGGGCCAGGACTTATTCCATCTTCAGGTGGCTGGCGTGGTCAGTGACGGAGACGACTCACGGTCTGGGTGTTGGCTTCAGAGCCAGGCTGTCTGTGGGTTGGATCTCAGCCAGGTGACCTTGAGCAAGTTCATCACCGTCTCTGGCTGCACTGTGGGCCAACAGTGGGGACTGCGTGACATGGGCAGAAGTACTCGGGAACTTGACGTGAGCCATCCTTAGCCCCACGGTGGGGAGTGCCTCAGAGGTAATGCACCAGCCCTTTCAGGGCTGCCCCTGTCGGCGGTGACCGTCAGTGGGGTTGTAACCTCCAGGTCACCCTGACAGGCACGGGGTGAGGAAGAGAGGAGCACTGGCCTTTCTCTCGCCAGAGCTTGGTGAGAAGGTGGACAGTTAACAGCATGATTGCTTGGAGTGAGGGGAGCCCTCTGGCCAACACACATTTCCTCGACTCGGGTCCCCCCGGAACTGATGTGAGTCACGGTGGTCCTAGGCTCTTGCAGGGGAGGAAGCGGCACCCTGGGGGTGACATCTGAGTTTATGGAGAAGCAGCTTGATGTCAGCCGTAGCCTGTGGAGACGGGTGGAAGTGCGATGGAGGAGGATCGCGCCACACACACCGGGGGCCCCCACCCCACAGAGCTCTGTTTGCTGAACACACACACAACTCCCCAGCTGTGAGCAGGCATTTCCCTCTTCGCTTGGGTTTGCCGCCGGCTCCTTTCTAGAGACGGATGCTTGAGCGAAGACATTACTTAAGTTTTGAAATTGCTTCTTGACAATGAAACAAGCATTTATTGAAGCGTTTAGTAGGTGCCAGATACTACATGGTTTTCGTTTTGGGGTTTTTCTAAAAAATTTATTTTTAAGTCACCTGTGCCCCCTACAACATGGGGCTTGAACTCACAAACCGGAGATCACGCGTCGCATGCCCTACGGCTGGCTCCAGCTGGGTGCCCCTGTCTGTTGAGTCTTTACAGTCACCTGGGTGGTAGGGGATACCGTTCTGTCAGAGGACTCCAAGGAGGCTTGGGAAAGTCATCGCGTTGCTTCTAAGTCTGTGTGCCCCGGACTGAAGGAGGGCCAGTGGATGCTGCGCGCTTGCTCACTCTCACACTCTCCCGTAAGCTGATTTCTTGATGCGAAACTACATGTTCCAGATTCAGAAAGTGTAAAGGGAAACAGTCGGAGTCTCCTGCCAGGCTTCTCACACGAGGAGGAGCTTAGTGTATGTGTTTTCTGTACACCCGCATGCCGGGGGGCTGCCCTCGCTCTCCCCTTACTGGGGAGCTCCAACTGTCTCGCTACAGAGGACACCTCCCTCGAGGGGCTGCCCAGTGCGCCCGTGTGCGGATGTCCGCACGTAACTTCAGTGGGTATATGCACGTCCGGTGGGTCACTGTTAGGAAGGGCACCACCGTGCGTGGTCTCGGCGGTCATGCCACGCGGGCACACCTAAGCAGACCTGCTGAATCAAGACAAGCAGGGGTGTCGTTTTGAGAGACGTTGCAGGTTGCCTTCCTTGGGGTTGTTGCCATTTCCCGCCAGCACTGAGTGGGGGCCCCGCAAGGGCCTCGGTCTGTCCACCCCGCTGTTGAGCCACACGGGTGTTCCTGAGAACTCAGCCTGAGATGCAGAAAGGCAGGAGCCCTGGGGCTCAAGCCAGGACCCCACCCTTTGTGGTCTGCATTCCTTGTTGGTAATTAAGAACCTGGGGGAGCCTAGGGTAGCCAGTGCCCCCCACATGTGCGTGGTCTCCTTCTGGGGGGCTGAAGAGGGGACTCCTTGGCTCTTCCATGGCCATTCTCTGTCCTGACCCCCAAGCCTAAAGAGAGTCACAGTGCCCATGGTCTGAGCGTGGTCGGGAGGTCCTGGTGGCCCCATTGCCGTCGTCATCATGGTGATCACGGCTGTCCACATCCTCACAGGATACCGTGCCCTAAGAAGTGTCTGCATCCGCTCCCTCACTTGTCCTTTGAGGTGGTTAGCTTAGGCGGGCATAATCTCCATCTGTGGGTGAGGAAAGGAGGCCAGAGACGCAAGACCCTCAAGGTCATGACCACAGGCAGGTAGGGATCTGAACTACACTCCTCCTTCTCTGTGCTCCCCACCCAGGCACAGAGGGGTGAGGCTGTCCGAGAGCTCTCCGCCTACCACCCTCCCCACCTGCTGGGCAGGGAGAAGCACTTCCTGCGGGAGCTCCGGCCTGCAAGGTCCTCCAGATCGTCTTTGATCTTTTACTACCAGGACACAGGATGATTTCCAAGGAAACTTCCTAGCATCTTGATTTCTCATTTGTTATCTTATGCACAAGACATCATGGTGACTTTTCTTTCCCAGTACATCCTGGCGAGGATGTTCTTCCTTGCAGGCAGAGAGAAGCCCCCCGTGGAGGGGCAGCATCCCGGAGACCGGGTGTCCTGGTTGCAGCCCCACCTCAATGTGACCTGATGGCCTAGTGAGAATGCTTCTGTCCGAGCTGCCTCCATCCGCTTCTGTCTGGGTCTCTCTGCTTTCGCTCCAAGACAGTTTTTTAAGTACACAGAAGGTAGTTTGCACAATGCTCTGGGACACCCCGCCCCTAAAGTAACCCAAGCAGGTTACTGTAGCTGCAGGAAGTTAAGCTGGGAGGCTCTGGGTGGGTCAGCGGGCTTGCTGGGGGCCCCGGCTCCGTCACTGATGGGCTGGGTGGTTTTGTGTTATTTTCTCCACCTGCCAGAGCCTCAGTTTCCTTGTCTGCAAAGAGGGAGTCATCAGTAACCACTTGCATGAGGTGATTGTAGGTTGAACCCATAATAAGTCATTTGTTAGTTTTGTAGCAAAGAGCTGGGCACAGTTTCTGCCCACAAGGGGCAGCTTGCTCCTCAAAACCCAAAGACTCCCCAAGCCCTTGCAACTTAAAATACAGTTAGATTAATGAACACTTATTTTTGTTAACATATGGACTATTTAAACCAGGGACATAGGCATTAACATGATTCCAGCCAGCAGGCTTTGCCCTGACCAGAGCACTGCACGGTGCTCAGTCGATAAAGGGCACTGCAGGCTGGCTTCTCGGTCCTCAGGATAACTCAGGACACTGGCCGCTTCCAGGGAGCACCTTTGTTGTGAGTCTGGTTTCTTCTTCCCGTTGCCTCGATCCATCCACTGCAAACTTTGATTGAACACGGGCCACAGGCTACCACTTGCTGCCCCCTTTCAGCTTCACTGATGTTGGGAGTGGATTCTTTACCATTATTTTAATGGATCAGCCCAACACAAACGCCCTTTATCTTTGGCAATCTCCCTAGCTCTTAATGGCATTTTGGAAATATTTGCAGAGTTAGCAGGTTCACTTAGCAGAGATGTCATGTTTTATGTTTTTTTTATACCCTACCTCATTCCAAAAAGAAGTTAAGGCAAGTCAAGTTCACCCCCTAGCAGAGGTCCTAGCTGCATGCTTAATTCAAGGAAGGGTTAGCAATAGTGGGTTTTCTGTGTCTCCTGCAGCCTGGCAGCTTGGCAGACCTGGGGGGTGGTGTGGGGAGCAGCTGGAGCAGATTCTAGGGTCCCCTGGCCTGGCCCCACCTGGCACCACCACTTACTAGCTGTGATACCTGTTTCTTCGTCTGTGAAATGGGTAGCAAAACCACCTACCTTCTGGGTTGTATATGGGTTACAACGAGTGAGCACTTATAAACATGTTAATTCAGTGCCATGTTTACTAACAAACATAATAAAATACCTCGTACCTAATTTAGCACCTGGGCTTCAACCCAGAGACTCTGATTCTCTGATGGAGGCTCTGGCAGTCTGGGGGCAGATGTCCGAATTTACAGGTGGTGGCCAGATGCTGACTTACCCAGCTCAGCTCTTGGGAACTCCAGAGCAGAATCTGTGGTTGCCTTTGAGCCTGGGTTTCTCATTTGACTCTGCTGTGATTTGGGGGCACATGGCTTCAGGCTGTGAATTATAGACCATGAGGGCTTTCCTGCAGACAAGACTTAGCTGACCTGCTCGCTCCTTATTCCCTCTTTACTCTAGCACTAACCATGCTTCCCCAGGGGACCCCCCGAGTGGTCACTTTGGGGTGTGACTGCTGTGTGGGGTGTGGGCAGGGGCTGCGTCAGTCTCCTGGCAATGCACCTGGATGTCCATCCAAGTGACTGGCAGGTCGACCTGTCTAAGCTTTCTGGTGTTCCACTGGAGCCTTTGGGGGATACACTGTGTGTTCCTGGGAGGGGAGGTAGGTGGGTGGCCCTATTTGCCAGGGCCTGGGGCTGCTGAGGTATGTCTTGACTGCCTGTTATCTCCTCTTACAGAGTCCACAACGATGGTGTTGTCACCAACCAGCTCAGAAGCCCAGGTACCTTTAAAATAATTTTTAAGTTTACTTGATACACATTAAAACTAGTATGTGTCATGTCATGTCAATTAAGAAGCATATAAAGTTACACCATTGTTTCCACGAGTTAGGACACAGATAACACAGTCAAAGGGCTTAGTTGAAAGGACGTGATGAAGAGAGTGGGCAGGTGAGGACAGAGAGCCCACCGGGGTGTGCAGAACCTGGCAGGCCTTGGAGAGCTGAAGGCGGGGGCGGGGGGGTGCGATGGTTCCCCACCTCCTTCTCCTCTGCCGCCCCCAAGCTCCTGGTGTTGCCTCCCACTGACCAGAGGGAGGGAGCAAAGGTGACATGGTCTGTGGGGTTGGCCCCCCTGGGCGCAGAGCGTCAGTCAGGGAGTGGGGCTGACGGGCAAACAGGAGAGCCAGCCGGTGACCGATGTCCACGAGCCCCCACGTCACCCGCAATTCAAATCTCACCAGTAGGACCTGTGTCTCCCTGTCCCATCCCTCTGCCCCCGGGAATTTGTCCTGAATTTAGTGTTTATCATTCCACTGCCTTTAAGAAAGCTTTATGCAAATACGTATTTACTTATTACACAGCGTTATGCCGAGGGTAGTGGGCAGAAAGCTTTATGCAAATACGTATTTACTTATTACGCAGCGTTATGCCGAGGGTAGTGGGCAGAAAGCTTTATGCACATACGTATTTACTTATTACGCAGCGTTATGCCGAGGGTAGTGGGCTGGTCACAGGCCGTAGTGTCTGTTGTGGAGAATTAAAAAACAATAATACAATCATCCCACAGTTTTTCTGCGTTTTCTTATTACCACGTGCCGGCAGTTCTCGCTAATGTCAGTGATAAGGTGCCCTTCCCAGCAGCACCTGCCTACGACTGTGCACAGCTGGGTGCTGGTCCTGTTGCCATATATCGGTTTCCGTAATTTGCTTTGGGGGAAAAAAGAACAGTCTTGTTTTCAAGACTCATTTCCATTGCTGGCAGAGTATTCTGGATACTTTGTTTACCCAAAGCCCAGGAACGTTCCCCTGCCTTTCAGACAGTGAGTCTGAAGAGTCCCCAAGTGAACGTGCGTCCACCACCTACCATTCCAAAGGAGGCCTGTTAGCAATTCTGAAAGTATTTATAAGGAGCTTTGTTTGTGGGGGTCCAATCTGGACTCTTGTGCCCAGAGCCCCACGCCAGGAACTGTGGTAGGAGGCCACTTGTCGTGCTAACCCGGATTCTTGCTACCGGCCCCTCGCTGACCGCGTCCTGCAGTCTCAGCCCCTTCTCCCGGAGGCCCTTCAGCTAGCAGCCTGACCCCCAAGCTGGGCTACTGTGAGCCTGTTCAGTTCCCGAAACGCTGTGGGCAGGTAGGGCTGGAGGTTCTGAGACTCTGGCTGGCTGCCCAGATTTTTCCTGATGGGAAAGCAAGGGCTCTTTGCCTTTCAGGGAGTTTCCAATGTCTGGGCTGGTGCACAGAGAAGCTTTTAACCGAGCAGCCATCAGATAAGAGGCTCCTGTTGGAGTTAACCCTTTCACCAATGCGGTGCTAGCTTAGGCAGCTACCAGGAGTGAGAGGGAGAGGCGTGGGTGGGTTGGGGTGCCGCTCTGTGATGTGCAGGCCTTCTGGGCCCCTTTGTCTGCCCTGCCCCATGCGGCAGAGTGGTCTCCATGGAGAGACCAGGGCAGAGTGCCCCTGAGTCAGCAGTGGCTGTGGACTAGAGAGTGGGCACGAGCCTCTCCTACCATCTCCTTCCTGGCATCTGCCTCTGGGCCACGGAAGAATCAGTGGGAATTTGTGTGGACCGTGGTTCTTGCCAGCCCAGTAGTCCTGATGGGGATCCCACTGCCACAGGGGACTCCACCTGGCCCTGGCCCTGTGCCCTCTGACTCATGATTCGGGGTTGTGACCCTTGCCTGCCTAAAGCAGAGATAAGACCGCCTCCAAGGGTAGACTGGGGTTGTGTTGACTCCAGGCTGGAACTTCGCTCTGTTAGAGCCTTGCCCTTTTTACCAGGCCCACCCCTCTCCCCACGCTGGCCCCCTCCAGGCTCAGGGTGTGTTGTAAGGCGTTTCTGCAGGATAGAGAAGGCTGTCTTGCGCCTGTCCCCTGCCCAGCACTGACTTTCTCTGTATCCTCCTTCAGCTCTGCTCAGGCTAGTCCCCCTGGGCTGCCGCTGTAGGAAATGAGGGGAGAGACCAGGGGCTTGCCCCATCCCCCAGGCTAGGCGGACTTGGGGGTGGAAGGTGAGGGTGTGGCTCCATCCTCCACGAAGTGGCCTCCCACCTCGGCACACGGCTTAGAGCACAGGCTGCGGGCGGACCCAGGTCCCGAGTCGGCCCTGCCGGCTGGCAGCTGTGGTCTGGTGACCTTCGGCTTTGCCTCCTCCTCTGCCTGGAAACCAGAGGTCAGCCCTGGGGTTGAGCAGTCCTGCAGTTACTGGCAAAGGGCTCAGAGCAGTTGATGACGTGAGAAGAGCTACTGTCATTTTGTATCGTTGGCATAAAGGGGGAAATGTCAAAATATGGAAGCCGAGCAAGCTGGAAGCAGAGTCCATGTGGTTGTCCTTACCCCTCTGCTCCCTGCACGAGGCTCTTCCCTGACCTTTTCAGGACCGCATTCCTGCGAGCAGGGCACGTCAGATGCCGATGGCACTTAACCAGATACACGAGCGGAGCGGCGGTATTTCGCAGACGTCCTCTGGAGAATGCGGGCTCTCCAGTTGTTAATGGCAGTCCATGAAAATAGGGTTTTCTGCCAACTAAAGTTGAGAAATGCTGAGTTAAGAGGTCTCTCTATTGCAAAACTCGGATTTTTAATAAGCTAATACGCTTTTAAAAGAAGTACTCATGGAGAATTTCAAGCATAGGTAAAGTAAATGACAGCATTGTAGGCCCCGTGCCTGGCTGGGCTCCAACAGCCGCTGTGACCCTGGGGACCCCACCCGCTCCCCGCCCCCACTCAGGTGCCACTCCTTTTTCTTTTTCAGGTTAAATTTACATATGTTGAAATTTACATGGAGTTTAAAATATTTTTAAGGGAGAGGATGTCATTTCTTAGGAGTTCAGGCGTCTGCACTCTATCCTATGTAGTTAACGATTGCAGCATGCTAGTCTTTCTCCTCTGATTTAAAATACGCTCTTACATGACATTAAAAGCTAACGTTTAATTCGGTTGTCTGTCTTTTTAAATCACATTTATTGGGATATGCTTTATATTCAGTGAGCTCCTGTGCTCCTTCCAATCTCTGCCTCAGCCCCCGGCTTTTACCCGCTGACCTTCTTTTTATGGCTGTAGATTAGCTTTGTCTTGCCGAGAGTTTTGGATAAACAGAAACATGCACTTTGGCTTCGTTGCTCTGTGTTCACTGTGTGTGTAAGAGGAGTGCATGAGTTTGACCCTTTGCCCTGCTGCCTGGTATCCTACGGTAAGGATGGGTCACCTTTGTTTATCATCTACCAGTTGAAGACATTTGGACATTCCAGGTTTGGGCACTATGGGCATTCCAGGTCAAGTCCTGTGCGGTTGTATGTCTTTCTTTTTTGTTGGTTAGATACTCGGGAGAGGAGTTGCCCTCTCTTCACGTGGTGAAAGCACGTTTGACCATAAGAACTTGCCAGACTGTTTTCCACGGTGGCCGTGCTGTTTGGAAAGCATCTTGTCCGTTCCGTGACATGTTTGGTTGGCTCACAATATACACCCTCTGGATGGGCAGCTTGCTCTCATCTCGGGGAGGTTGTCTGTAATTCATGGGGCGGCTGTTCCTCTGCTGGCTGGGTCCTTTGCAGGTTGCCCCCTCTCCCCATGATACTCTGGGCCCTGTCCTGCAGATGGTGCAGTCCCTGGGCTTTGCCATTTACCGCGCGCTGGACTGGGGTCTAGACGACAGCGAGGAGAGAGAGCTCAGCCCGCAGCTGGAGCGGCTCATCGACCTCATGGCCAACAATGACTGTGAGGACAGCAGCTGTGGGGCTGCCGATGAGGGCTATGGGGGCCCGGAGGAGGAAGAGGAGGCCGAGGGCGGCCCCCGCGCTGTGCGCACCTTTGCCCAGGCCATGCGGCTCTGCGCGGCCCGCCTCACCGACCCCCGGGGCGCGCAGGCCCACTACCAGGCCGTGTGCCGGGCGCTCTTCGTGGAGACACTGGAGCTGCGGGCCTTCCTCGTCAGGGTCCGTGAGGCCAAGGAGGTGAGCAGGGGAGGACGTGGAGGGGGCTTCCTGGAAGCCCAGGAAGGGAGGGGTGGGCCGGGGCGGAGCGGGGCACGAGGGGGTGGTATGCCCAGGTGGGCATGAGCAAGTGGGAGGGATCACAGGGGAATGGGAAGAGGCCCCCAAGATACCTTCCTGGCCGTCTCTCCTGCCCCGTACCTCCCACCGCCCCATGCGTTGGTCCCTCTGTCTCTCCAATAGGAAGTGGAAATCCTCAGCTCAGGACTCTGAATGGCCTACCTTGCTGTCTGCACTCAGGGCAGCTCCGTCTCAGATGCTTTGCCGGTTTTCCCTTGACCCTAAGCTGGATTTTGCACAGGAAGGAGCTACGGTTCAGAGACATTAAGTAACCCTCTCTCAGCCTCTTGGCCCCAGGACCTCCTTCCTGTAGCCTCCCAGATCCTCATGTTTATGTGTCCAGCGAGGCCTGGCTGTCCTCTCCCCGTGCTGGTTCCTTCTGGAAACCACTTGCTGTAGTTCCGTGCACGCGTGTACTCACTGTGCTTGGACTTTTGGGGAGGTAGGAAATTCAGTGCTGGTGGCCCTCCACCACTCTTTTTACAGCTAAGCAAATAGAGGCTCTGAAAGCTGTCGCTTGCCCCAAGTCAGAGCTAGTCCAGGCAGAGCTGGGGTCTCCCCGGGTGGTCCCAGAATTACTAGCTATCTTCCTTCAACTCTCCCATCTCCTCCCTTGGAGGGAACTGGCACACTTCCTTGAAGCAGGGGTCTGGGCACAGGGACTCCTGCCTCCCATCAGCAGTCACAGATGAGAGAATGCAGACTTCATAGAGGGCAGGGGAATTTGCTCCACCCACTCTTGCTTAAATGGCAGAAGGTGTTGTTTGGAATGGACTGATGCTCATCCCTGGACCAGCTTCCCTGAACTCGTGGGCCTGAGGAGATTCTCAGGATTGCTCTGATTGACGGGGCCGGGGTCCCAGCTCAGGGCAAGTCGGCGACACTGCCTGAGCCGCTGGGCCCTTACCTGCAGCCCAGCTGATAGCCCAAGGGTGGGTGGTTCCTCTGCCCACTCCCTGTCCCCCTGCGCCCCCAAACCCCACTCCTCCTTGACATCTTAGAGATGTTCTTCTAATGTTCTAATTGGTGGATGGTCTTAATGCTTCTGTTTTTCTTGCTCTGAAGTCATCTGTTCTGTTGCTAAGATCAGTTCCTTATGCGGACAATGGAAGCGCTTTCTTTAGCAGGAGCAAACAACTCTAGACTTCCAAGTAATTGACCCAAGAGACGTTCAGGGAATTGGTAGTGACGGGGAGAAAGAAGAGTGTCTGTTGGTGGGACACATCTGGGCTGGCATTTTAGGAAGAAACACCCTGTTCAGGGACAGGTATAGAAAGTCCAGGAGGGATGGGAGACCCACCCTTCATGCCCTTTGCCCACAGAAACTGCCAGATCACACACAGGTCTATTTTCAGAATCAGCCAGATCACACACCATGTGCTACTCTGAGACTTGACAGCATTTTCTAGAGCGTCCCAAAGCAGTTTAGCAGGTAGTTTGGGATGAAAGCCAGGGTAACCGGTTCTGTCTTAGTGGGTGGGGCGGGGGCAGTGAGGTGGGAGCTGTGTGCTAAAGGTTCGATGCTTCTCCAGGGTAGGAGAGTTGGTGGGAACAGAGTCTCCAGCTGCTGCCAAGATCCAGCACAATGAAGGCAGTTAATCTAGCAGCTTCTTCCCAAATTCTCAGCAAAGAACAGTACCTAACAATCCTTCATGTTCTTCTTTGGCCCTCACCGTGATGGTGGCATTTTCTCTACTTGATAAAATACGAACCTGTGTCTCTTTCCCAGGACTTGCTGAGTAACTCCTCCTCTTACCCATCTGTCTACTCATCCATTCTCCTATCCACCCATCCATCCACCATTCCTCCATCCACCCATCCATCCATCCACCCATGCATCCACCCAACCATCCACCCACCCATCCATCCATCCACCATTCCTCCATCCATCCACCCATCCATCCATCCATCCACCATTCCTCCATCCATCCACCCATCCATCCACCATTCCTCCATCCACCCATCCATCCACCCATCTACCATTCCTCCATCCACCCATCCATCCACCATTCCTCCATCCACCCATCCATCCACCATTCCTCCATCCACCCATCCATCCACCCACCCATCCACCCATCTACCATTCCTCCATCCACCCATCCATCCACCATTCCTCCATCCACCCATCCATCCACCATTCCTCCATCCACCCATCCATCCACCATTCCTCCATCCACTCACCCACCCACCCATGCATCCGTCCATTTATTCATTTATCCAACCACTGTTTACGACCTAGCATCTGTAATGTTGTGCTACGAACCAGGAATACTAAGGTCAGAAAACAGAAACATAAATGTGGTTCTGGCCTCTGGAGCCAGTGGTCCAGACAACACTCAAAGAAGCAGATAACCATAAAACTCCAGTGGGGATCATGTGTCAAGAAGCAGCCATGGGTTTTCCAAGAGCAGGGTGTGCATGTTGCCTGGGCAAAGAGGCTAAGGTGTTCCTGAGGAAGCGCCCTGAGAGCTAGATCTGAAGGAAGACTGGGAGCTCTTCACAGATGACAGAAAGCAGGGTTTCCCCTGCATCTGCTCCCTCTGAAGGACACATTGCTCTCTGGGCCGTGTGGATCAGCCAAGAGAAGAGAGAGAACCAGAAGTTCTATGTGGGTGCTAGGTGGGTGTTATGTTCTCACTTCTGCCCTTGCCCAGGAGGAGCTTCCAGAGATAGCTGATGGGACACCAAGTGTCCCACGTGGTTCCACAGCTAATGGCTTTGTTTCTCTCAATCTTTCTGAACCCAAAGCCTTGGCCAAAAATGCCCACTCATCCCTTTTTTAGCTGGTGGAATACTAGCCCATGTGTTAAGGGACTGTCCCCAGATGGACAGACTGGTAGGGCCCATATCCCCATGACGACCACTCTTTCACCTTCTCCTGGACTAACAGATGCTGCAGAAGCTTCGGGAGGATGAGCTGCAGGCAGAGAAGCCCCTGGCAGAGCTTGACAACCTGGGACACACGGACTGGGTAAGCTATGGCTCTCCTCCAGCCCTGGGACACAGGGCTCAGCCCCCCCACCTGGGGTCTGTGCCAGGCCTCTGGGAGCCCCGCTGGGTCTAAGGGCCATTTTCGTCTTCTCGGGGGCCCAGGCCCGACTCTGGGTGCAACTCATGAGGGAGCTCCGCCATGGAGTGAAGCTCAAGAAGGTGCAGGAGCAGGAATTCAACCCCTTGCCCACTGAGTTCCAGCTCACCCCCTTCGAGATGCTGATGCAGGACATCCGCGCCAGAAACTACAAACTACGCAAGGTCATGGTGAGCTGGTGGGGGAGAGGAGCCTACCCCCGAGCCTTCTGCCCACCGGTGGCTCTGGAGCCCCTGCTCTGTGTGCTGGCTCCTGAGCTGGGTATTCAGATGTGCATGGGCAGATGTGGCCCTGACTCACCTGGCTCACACCTGACACGGTGTGACGTCGGGGACACGGTGTGACAGGGTGTGATGTCGGGGACGCGGTCTGATATCAGGGACCCGGTGTGACACAGTGTGACATCTGGGACATGGTGTGACAAGGACAGGGACACAGCGTGACGTCAGGGACACGGCGTGATGGGGATATGGTCTGATGGGGACACGGTGCAACAAGGACAGGGACACAGTGTGACAAGGACAGGGACACAGCATGACGTCAGGGACACTGTGACATCAGGGACACGGTGTGACGTCGGGGACACTGTGACAAGGACAGGGACACTGTGACATCGGGGACACTGACACAGTGTGACATCGGGGACATGGTATAACGGTGTGATGTCAGGGACACGGTGTGACAAGGACAGGGACACAGCATGATGTCAGGCACGGTGTGACAAGGACAGGAACACAGTGTGACATCAGGGACACAGTGGGGCATGGGGTGATGGGGACACAGTGTGACATTGGGGACACGGTGTGACACGATGTCATGCCAGGGACATGGAGTGACAGGACAGGGACACAGTGTGATGCCAGGGACACGGTGGGACACAATGTGACGTCGGGGACACGGCGTGATGTTGGGGACATGGCATGACATCGGGGACACAGCATGATGGGGACACAGTGACAAGGACAGGGACACAGTGTGACATTAGGGACACGGTGGGACACAGTGGGATGTTGGGGACACAGTGTGACAAGGACAGGAAGAAGGGACGAGTGGAGGATTCTGGAGGACCAGCAGCAGCAGCTGAGATGATGGGATTGTCCCATTTTATGCTCACATAACTCTTGCTGTGTTCTGGCTTTACTCTGCAAATTTTAAATGTGGAGTTCATTTCATTCTTAGGACAGCTGGGTGACAGGGGTGCCCCTGACCTTCATTCCCACATGAAGAATCTGAGATGTAGGGAAGTTAGTGGTGGTCCCAGCGGCAGCCCTTGTGCCCGCCATGCAGCCCATGAGGGGAAGGGTGGCGTGAGGACCAGGTCCTGCTCAGGGCTGAGTGAGTCCTCCCACAGCCCAGCTCCTGTGTGCGTACCAACCCCACAGGTCGATGGAGACATCCCTCCCCGGGTGAAGAAGGATGCCCATGAACTCATCCTAGACTTCATCCGCTCCCGGCCTCCACTGAAACAGGTACCAGCTGTGCGGGGCTTCCCCCCCTTGGCCTTCCCTCCTCAAGGGCAGAATGGCACCTCCACTGAGGGAGGGCGCTGAGAGGTTGATTCTGAGATGGACCTGCCCCGGGAGCACACAGGGCACCTCCCGTCTGCCCCCTGCTGTGCCGGCTCCTGATAGGCCTGGCTGTGTCACCAGGGTTCCTCCCCACTCCAGTATGTCTGTGTCACAGCCCCACTGCCTTTCCTTCCTGGAGCTGCCATACTCCCCCCAGGTCTCAGAGAGAAGGCTTCGCCCCTTACCGCAAAAGCAGAGAACCCTGCACGAGAAGATCCTGGAGGAGATCAAGCAGGAGCGGAGGCTGCGCCCGGTGGGGGGCGAGCACTGGGGTGGCCGGGGTGAGCATGGGACACCCCCCTTCCCACCTTCCCTCCTTCCCTTCTCCCTCCTCCTCTGTCCCCACCCCCTCACTCTCCTGTCCTGCCCCACCTCCCCACCTCCACCAGGGTTTGGCTCTCTGCCCTGCATTCTCAATGCCTGTTCAGGGGACACCAAATCCACTTCTTGCATCAACCTGTCCATCACGGATGCCGGGAACAACACGCAGCGCCCACGGCCCCGGGTCCTGCTCAAGGCACCCACCTTGGCTGAGATGGAGGAGATGAACACATCTGAGGTCAGAGCCCACCAGGGAGGAGGAGAAGGGGCAAGTGAGAAAGGCTGAGCAAAGCCAGCATGTAGCTTTCAGCTGAGGGCGTCACTGCTCAGGGCTGAGGGCAACACTCTTCTTTGGAGCTGGTGTCCTGCTGTGGGGTTGGGTCTGCTCTGAGAGCAAATATGGTGGGACTTGGGAGCACTTCCCCATCTTGGTGGCTCACACTGGTGACTGAACAGTGGCCTTGGGCCACCTCTTCCCATAGCACAAAAGGGCTGGAATGTACGTACTCCATCATCTTGGGGCTGGGAAGCTAAGCAGCCTCCCGGCTGATGTGAAAAGCCAGTGTGTCTCACTGTGACACTGAGTGGGACACTCGATGGGGACATCATGTCCTCACTGCCCTCTGAGCCCAAGGAAACCAGGGGTGGTAGCGATCTCAGTGGGCTGCCCCAGACACCAGACCAATCATCTCCAGGACTTCCCACAGGCCTCAGGGAAGGGTTTGTTTTTTTGAGACACTTATTTCCACTGTATAGAGGATAGTGAGGCTGGGCAGTAAGCAGAGGTGACCCTGGGTGGCCTTAGTGGGCCCAGCAGCGGTCCCCTGCCAGTCCAGGGACAGGCAGGAGGTGCTGGTGTTGGTGGGCAGAGTGGTCAGGGCTGAGTCTGCTGTGTCCACAGGAGGAAGAGTCTCCATGTGGGGAGGTGACACTGAAGCGGGACCGCTCTTTCTCAGAGCATGACCTGATCCAGCTCCGGAGTGAAGTGGCCTCTAGCCTGCAGCCAGCCACTCAGCCCCAAGGAGGGTTGGAATCATCCCGGCCCCGTGCAGGCAGCATGCACACTTGGAGGCCAAGCGCCCAGGAGCAAGGCAAGTGGGGACTCTCACCCCCTTCTCCCTTGACACTGTCCTGTGGGCATCATGTCCTGCCTTGGGTCCTGCTGTCGTCCTGAGCAGGCAGCACTCAGAGGCCACAGGGAGCTCCTATCTGTAAGAAGGTGTTTAAAGTTCAAGCCCAGACTTACCTCATTGCCTCAGGCAGGCATTCTCCACTTTTTTAACTTGAAAACTTTCTTATAAAATTAGTAATCCACATTTTTTGTAAAACACTTTTTAAAAACTTTAAAACATTCCATGATTCTAATATCTAGAGATAGTTACTATTAATATATTGGTGTATGAAAAGAAAACTGGATGGATGGAGGATGAATAGACAGATGATGGATGTATATGGATGGATGATGGATGGATAAATGACAGATAATGGAAGGATAGATGGATGATGCATGATTGGATGGATGATGATGGATGGATAGATGGATTATGGGTAGATAGATGGGTGGATGGATGACATGGATAATGGATGATGATGGATGGATGACGGATCGAAGATGGATAGAGGGATGATAGAAGGATGGATGGATTATGGGCAGATGGGTGGATAATTGATGGATGGATGATAGAAGGATAGATGGAAACATGGATGATGGATGGGTGATGGATGGATAATGGGAGGATGATGGATGGATAATGGGTGGGTGGATAGATGATCGGCAGATGGATGGATGGATGATGGATGGATAGGCAGGTGGATAGACAAATGGATGGATGGATAGATGACTGACAGATCTTTCTAGTCTTTTTTTTTTCTGTCAATGAAAAGGTGTCTGCAATGAACCAGATGGGCCATGCAGCACACACCACTCTAGAACCTGACTTATCGTCACCTCCTTTCCCTGTTGTTCAGCAGAGAGGTCAAAACAATCCTACTGGCCACACAGGAATAGTTAGTCCCACTCTTGTAAGGGCTGTGCTCCCCAAAGTGCTGACAGGACATGGGGTTGTCCCCTCCGCCTCACCCACTGCTTCTAGCAGACATGGCCAGGCCGCCTTCTCTGCTCTCCAGGTTACCTTGAACCACCCTCTTGCTCTCTTGCCACTCTCAGGGTGGTGCCATTTGGTAGCTGATTCGCTTCCTGGAGTGAAGAGGTCCAGGCCAGGCCAATTCCATACCTCACCATCTCCCCACAACTATCCTCAAGTCTCAGGGACCCCGTGGTGGAGGTGAATCTGCCTTTCTCCTCCATCCCTGTCTGCGTTTAGAGCAGTGAGCAGCACTAATGGGGGAGGCAGGCTTCCTGCAGGACTCATGCTACCTGCTTTCCCTGTTGGCTGCCATGGGACTCCTAACGTTGGATCGTTTACAGGGATCGGATATGGGGCCCCTATAGGGGTCCCTTGGGCCTGCTGCACTAACGTGCCCCCGGCGTGGTTCACATACCCTCTCTGTGTCCTTGTGCTTGATGACGCCCCCCAAGACCCCTACTGCCAGGCCAGCTGTCTCCCTCACCCCCGGGCACAGCCCTCCCACACCAGTTTCTGCCAGGTTGTCCGGACAGGGCTTCTGTGCTCTTACTCCAGGTCCCTTCCCGGTGAGCGTCCAGGCCCAGCCTGACCCCAGCTCCCTACCACACAGTGACCTGGGCTCAGCAGAGGACCAGCCAGAGGCTTCTGCAGCCCCAGACACCCATCACCTGTGGCTGGTGAGTGACAGAGGCCTAGTTGTCCACAGTAAGTGGGTGCCATCTCTTGGGCCCTTAGCCTCACGTCTCCGCAGGACAAGGCCCAGCAGGAGGGGGGCCCCCCCCGCTCCTTCGAGGGTGTTGCTAGGTCTGCTCTGGAGCCGCCACATCTGGTTTCTGCTGCCACCTTCTGGGCACGGCAGCCCCCTGGCCAGAACAAGACCTTCCTAAGGGGACAGGGGACATCTGAAGTTCTTACTTCCATCTTGGTGAGGGTTAAGACAGGGGAGAAACTGGAGCCCTGTGCCTGAAGGCAGTGAGATGTGACAGCATTTTATAGGGTCAAAACTTTTACTCTGCCACTACACCCCTTACCCCCGCACCTGGGCTTCCTCAGCCTTAGTGTAGGATTTTATCAAAGGGATTACAGTGGTGAAGAGCCCGCATGTCAAGGGTGTTGTCATCACCCTTTCCTTGAAGTTTTGTCAAGAGGCTCACATGAGAACATATGTTAACTTTGAAAAGTGCCATATAAACGTAAGGTAGTATTACTACTGATACTCCCCAACTAAGTCCTGTGTTACCGCTGCATTAAAAATTACCCCAAAACTTTAAAGTGTAAACAACAAACTTTTATTATCTCACAGTGTCCGAGGTCAGGAATCCAGAAGTGGCTCAGCTGGGCAGCCTGGCTCAGGCCTCCCTGGAGGTTGCACTGGAATGTGGCTCCTCACGTGGCTGTGGGTGGGAGGCCTTGGGGCCTCCACATGCGGCCCTCTCCCCAGGGCTGGGTGTCCTCAGGACAGGGTGGTGGGCTTCCCCCAGCGCTCATGGTCTGAGAGAGACACCAAGGCAGAAGCCAGCGTCAGAAGTCACTCCTTGTTATTTCCACCCTAATCTCGTCATTACAAGTGGGTCACTAAGTACGTTCTCAGGGGAGGAGAATTAAGACCCCCGCCCTTTTTTTTGGGGGGGGTGAAGAACCAGAACCAAGTTTTTTACTTATTCATTTCTTGCATTTGAAGTATTCCTCGATGGCATCCTTGGCAGGATCTTTCCCGTAGTCCTTAACCACCACACAACTGCAACCAAGCCCTTGACGGGGTTTTCTTCTCTGTCGGTTTTACAGAGCCCGTCCCTTCCCCTCGTTTCTCCTTGTCATCAACCTTAATTAGGTTGACTTGGTGCTCAGCACAAAGCACTCCACCAGCTTGACACGCACAGGCTCATCACAGTTGGTGCAAACGCACAGAGATGGGTTTGGCACTTGTCTAAGGCGTTGCAGCTTTGTGAATCCCACGTGCTAGGCCGTCGTGGATGAGGCGGGCCCAGCCCCTCCTGTGAAGCCGTATTAATGTCCGTACACCAGCAGCAGGGCCTGCCTCGGCCACGGCGGTGGGATACGGGTGCAATGGAGTCTTGAGTGCATGCGAGCCCCCACGCAACTCGGGCGGCCGGCAGAGAGGAAGGCTTGCTTCTTGAAGGGATGTCAATTAATTGGAGGACATGTATATATTCTTTTTTTTTTTTAAGTAGGCTCCACGCCCAGCGTGGGGCTTGAACTCACAACCCTGAGATTGAGACCTGACCTGAGATCAAGAGTCAGACACTTAACCGACGGAGCCACCCAGGCGCCTCGATATATTCTTTTAATCAATTAATTTTGGGGGGGACATATCTTAAAATGACAAATCCCCTAAGTGTATTCTTCTTAGCACAGCTCTCGAGAGTGCTTTCTGAGAGGTTTGCCTATCAAACATCACATAACCTCAGCGACTGTCTGCCCTGACGTGAGACTTCTTGGCCATGTGTACAGTTAGTGTAACGTGTAAGGGTCACAGGTTAGGGTTCAGGCTGTTGGAAACAAAGGTCAGAAGCCAAAGGACCTGATGCTTCAGGCTGGAATGAGAACACAGTCTCTCAGACTCTCCCGACAACTACCCTAACTAGGATAATCCCCTGGCAATCTGAAACAAAAAGCAGTATCCCGACTCCCACCTTTGCGGCACCGTCGCGGGCTGGTGCCCCCCATGATGACTCATCTTAGTAGCTAAATGTTAAATTTGGGGTGCCAGGCATTGCGCTAAGGGCTGTATGTGTTCTCTCAGTGGAACTGGAATGCAGCCCCACTTGACAGAGAGGCCCCGAGGCTTTGAGAGGTCGAGCTCTACAGTGACCTCCCGGGAGGGAGGGCTGAACAAGGCACACTCACCATGGTGGCCCAAAGCGGTAGGCGATGTGGCAGGTAGGACACACGCCACCCACAGACGGGCCGACTCAGAGCCCTGCTGGTTGGCGAGCACTGAGCTGGGCAGCATGCAGGAGGTGCCCAGGGCCTTCTGCTGCTGGCGAGGAGAGCGCCCTGTGGTGAAGAGTTCCCGGAGGAGAAGGGGTGGGCCTGGGGACCCTGGCTGGTTTTGATTGGCTGTGGTGTGTGTTTGCAGGTGGGGAACAAGGTGGGAGGCAGACATTTCAGGTCTGGAGAGCACTGTGAACACAGGTGGGGATGGCTAAAGGCGATGTGGTCAAGAGTGGGCTGGGGGCGGGGCCAGGTCATAGGAAACCTTGCTTGCGGTTGCACGACCCCATCAGAGAAGTCCTGAGTAGCATGTGTGGCTCCCAGGGGTAGATGAGCTAAGAATGGGGTGTTTTAGGAAGTTGCTAGGCTTGGGTAGGCTGAGGCCACAAAGATTCCAGAGTCCTTAGAGAAGAGAGGACCTTGTGGACAGGATCCTGAAAGGCCTCATTCCCGAAGACCTGAGGAGCACTCACCCCTTGCCCCTTTTGTCCCCAGGAGTTCAGCCACCCTGTGGAGAGCCTCGCTCTGACTGTGGAGGAGGTGATGGACGTGCGCCGTGTGCTGGTGAAGGCCGAGATGGAGAAATTCCTGCAGAACAAGGAGCTCGTCAGCAGTCTAAGGAAGGGGAAGGTGAGGTGGCCTGCACCCAGCTGCTCCCTCGTCAGGCAGGAGCCCTGGGTGGAGGGCAGGCCAGGCAGCCTGAACCCTGGGCTGCTTCCTCACCAGGCAGGACTAACTAATCTGGGCCTTTTCTTACAGATTTGTTGCTGCTGCCGAACCAAGTTCTCGCTATTCTCCTGGCCACCCACCTGTCTCTTTTGCAAGAGGTGAGCCTCTGTAAGCACCCTGGCTGTGAATTAACATGGGAGGAGGAGGTAAGCGTCTCTAAGCCAGCACTGTCCAGTAGAACTTCCTGTGATTGTGGGGATGTTCTATCATGCATCGTGGGCTAGTGCAACCATGGAACAAAATGTTTAATTTATTTTAATAGCTAAGGGGCTCCCACCTTCAGGCAAGGTGGGATAATAGGGATTAGAACGGGCACCTTCCACCTGAAACAACCAAAAAAACCCATAAAAAACAAGGAACAGGAAACAGTGGATTTCAAGATACTGGATATCAGGTAACCACAGGAAACAGGCTGAGCCCTACAACTGCCTCAACTGGAGTTTCTAGGTCACTTGGCTCCTCAAGTGGAGGAGGTAAAGCTGAACCCAGAGAGACCAAGGCAGCTAGAGGTCTTAGTGCAGATTTCCAGCAGGGAGAGAGCTGTCCACAGGGTGAGATCCTCCTGGAGTATTCAGCAGGGTACTTATCAGCACATATAAGCAAGGAAATCACTGAAGGCTGGGGAAGAAGCATCCCGTAGCAAGGACTGGCAAAATCTAAATCTGGCCTACTACCTGTTTTGTAAATAAAATTTTATTGGAACAAAGCCACATCCTTTGTTTATTCATTTAGCCACATCTAAAATGTTTACTATCTGACCCTTTACAGAAAAAGTATACTGACCCTGTGCTAAAGCTTGAAAGGAATAGTGTCTGTTCCCACCAACCATGGTGGAAATGTTGTAACTCATGAGCCACTGAGTGGGATACAGAGGAAGGTCTTGTCCCACTAGTGGCGAAAAAGTACCCCTAGACTGAGCATTGTTCCAGACCTAAAAATTAAAAAAAAAGCAAGACCTAAAAGGACTAAACCATTCCCAAGTATCTTAAATGCTTCCCAGAACAAAGCTCAAGAATAGGAAGAGAAAAATATCTAGCACCCAGCAAGATAAAAATGTCTAGCATCTAATCAAAGGTATCAGGCATGTCAAGAAGCAGGAAAGCAGGGGCGCCTGGGTGGCTCAGTCATTAAGCATCTGCCTTCGGCTCAGGTCACGGTCCCAGGGTCCTGGGATCGAGCCCCGCATCGGGCTCCCTGCTCGGCGGGGAGCTTGCCTCTCCCTCTCCCACTCCCCCTGCTTGTGTTCCCTCTCTCGCTGTGTCTCTGTGTCAAAAAATGGATGAAATCTTAAAAAAAAAAAAAAAAAAAAGGAAGCAGGAAAACATGACCCATGATAGAAAAATCAAAGTCCTCAGAACTGACACAGATGTTAGAATTAGTAGATAAGTACATTAAAAGTTTTGAACTGTATTTCATATGTTCAAAAAGTTACAAGCATGAAAAATTTGAAGAAGACACAAAGTTCTAGACATAAAAACCAGAATGTTTGGATGAATGTTCCCAATTACACCAGATAAAAGTAACAGTAGATTCAACATTCAGAAGAATGTGCAGAAGAAAAAATTAATGAACTCAAAAGAGAAAACAATAGTAGAAACTAAAATGAAAACACTGAGAGAAATAATAATTTTAAAAAACGAAAATGGTGCCAGTGAGCTGTGGGATAACGTTAAGAAGTCTAATGTAGATGTAATTAAAGTCCCCAAAGGAAAAGGGGGGGGCAGAAAAAGCATTTGAAGAAATAATAGCTAAAAGCGTTTTCCAAATTTGATGAAAAATATAAACTCACAAGAAACTCAACCCTAAGCACAAGGAACATGAAAAAAATTGCAACCAAGGCACATATTAACCAAATTGATCAAAACTGTAATAGGGAGAAATTCTTTTTTTTTTAAAGATTTTATTTATTTTAGTAGAGCAGGGGAGGAGCAGAGGGAGAGGGATAAGCAGACTCCATGCTGAGCGCGGAACATGATGTGGGCTGAGGCGAAATCAAGGGTCGATGCTTAACCAACTGAGCCACCCAGGTGCCCTAAGAGAAATTCTTAAGATCAGCCAGCAAATAAAGACGTGTAGAGAGGACAGACAAGGGTGGTTGCAGGCTTCTCAGTGAAATAACGTGAGCAACAGGACAGTAAAAGAGCATTTCTTTTTTTTTTTTTTTTTTTAAGATTTTATTTATTTATTAGAGAGAGAGAGAATGAGCAGGGGGAGGGGCAGAGGGAGAGGGAGAAGCAGGCTTCCCGCTGAGCAGGGAGCCCGATGCGGGGCTCGATCCCAGAGTTCTGGGATCATGACCTGAGCCAAAGGCAGATGCTTAACTGACTGAGCCACCCAGGTGCCCCTAAAAGAGCATTTCTGAAGGACTGAAAAACTGTCCACCTAGAATCCTATACCCAGCAACACTATGCTTCAAAAACAAAGACAAAAGGTAAAAACATCTCCAGAAATACAAAAACCAAAAGAATTCTTCAGCAGTAGGCCCACTAAAACAAATGTTCAGTGAGGTCCTTCACATACAAGGAAAATGGCACCAGATGGCACTCTGCATCCACACAGGTGGAGAGCACCACAAGTGCCAACTGGTAAGAGAACACAGAAGTTGATTTTCTTGTAACTCTTTACAAGGTGAATCAAGATCCAGCACCCAACAGGGTGAAATGCAGTGTCCCGTCTCAATGATTACCAGGCATGCCAAAAAATTAACAGCAATGTATTATGGGATTTATAATATATCTCTAAGTAAAAAATACCATAACAATGGCATTAATGCCAAGGAGGGGATCAGAAGAAGGATGCTATTGGGGGTATTTTATACTCTACATGAAGTGGTAAAATATTACTTGACGGTAGACTGTGGTAAGTTACAGAAGTATAGTAGAAGTCTGAAAGCAACCACTAAAGTAAGAAAGCAGAGAAAGAGCATGGAATCATAAAAAGTAATCAATTAGTAAAAAGGAAAAGGGGACAAAGAACAAATAGGGCAAAAAGAAAACAAACAGCAAGATGACAGTCCTAAACCCCACTGTGTCATAGTTACCTTAATTGTAAAATGTCTACACAACAGAGTAAAGAAAGCAAGACCATCTGCTGCCTGCAAGACATGTACTTTACCTAAAAAGACACAGACTGGTTAGAAGGAGAGTGGAGAAAGATAGACCATGCCAATACTAGTCAAAAGAAAGATGATGTATTAATTTCAATGTAGATTGCAAAAAACATTACCAGAGATAAAGGTGTTCCTGTCATAATGATAAGGAGGGAAAATAACTATTGTAAACACTTGACATACTAACAACAGAGCTCAAAAATATGTGGAGTAAAAATCTGATAAAGTTGCAAGGAAAAATAGATAAATCCATACTTCTAATTAGAAGTTCAACAGCCTTCTCTCAACAATTGATAAAGCTTGCAGATAGAAAAATACTATGGATATTGAAGACTTGAACACTACCAACCGATTTGATCAGACATTCATAGCACAGTCCACCCAACCACAGCAGAATGTACTCCTTCTCAAGTGCACACGGACCATTTACCAAAATAGACCGTATTCTGGGTCATAAAACAGGTCTCAAAAATGTAGGATTCAAGTCATGGAAAGTACGTTCCCTGACCACAGTGAAACAAGATAAAATTAACCCAGAGGTTTCTAGATGGCAAACCAATTATAAGATGTCCATGCAAGAGGACACCGTACCTTCTTTTAAAGAATAAATTTGGACAATTTGTCCCCTGATGTATCTTTACAGAATAGTATGCATAATACCCCATTTATTTTTATTTTACGTTTAAATGTGTATCTTTGTCAATCGCACTTGGATCTGGAGAAGGAAACCTGTCAGCAGGATTGCCTCTGAGGACTCCTGGGTCTCCATTACAGTCCTCTCTCTCTTGGGGTTTTTCCAAGAAGGCATTCATTTTTGAAATCAGGAATGGGGAATAAAAAGATGTTCATCGCTGCTTAAAACTGAGCCGCTCAACTATGGCCCCTCTGGCTTGGAGGGGCTTGTCGTGGGAGTGTCGGGCACATGAAGAATCCCCAGACCAAACCATCCAGAGAAAGAGCTGTGAGTGGCAGAAATATTTTGGATGTACAGCTAATTAAGAAGAAGAGCAAGATTTGGGGATAAAATAAGCGAAATACTGAATAACTGGGGGTCAGGCAGGGGGCAGGGCAGCTGACTGGCGGGAACGGTTTCTCTGTGGCCTCTTCACAGCTGACCCTCCTCTTTCCCTTCCAGGGCTGTCTGCACTTCCTGCAGCATAAAGGTGAGGAGTGTCTGGGGTCTGCGCAAGGCCCCAGGTGTGTGAGGTGTCCTGTGGCTGACGTGGCTTGAGCCACAGTGGGGGGGTGCACAGAGGCTCTACTGTCCCCTATGAGCTGGTCACACATGGACCAGCTTGTCCATCTCCTTCCTCCTCACAAAACCCATCCCTACACTTTCCAAGACTGTGTAGTTTTTATTTTTATTATTATTTTTTTGAGTGGGAGGAGGGGCAGAGGGAGAGAGGATCTTTTAATTAATTTTTTATTGTTATGTTAATCACCATACATTACATCATTAGTTTTAGAGGGAGAGAGGATCTTAAGCGACTCCCCGCTGAGCACGGAGAAAGGCGTGGGGCTTGATCTCACGACCCTGAGACTATGACCTGACCCAAAATCAAGAGTCGGACCCTTAACCGACTGAGCCACCCAGGCGCCCCAAGACTGTGTAGTTTTTAAAGACATGTAGGTGGTCTTTTAAAAAAAAAAAAATTTTTTTTTTTAAAGATTTTATTTATTTGAGAGAGAGACAGTGAGAGAGAGCGAGCACAAGAGAGGGTAGGGTCAGAGGGAGCAGCAGACTGCCCTCTGAGCAGGGAGCCCGATGCAGGGCTCTATCCCAGGACCCTGGGATCATGACCTGAGCCGAAGGCAGGACGTTTAACCACTGAGCCACCCAGGTGCCCCCCCAAAAATGTTTTTTGACATTCCACATTAGCAGGCTGGTGCCAAGAAAAACCCTTCACTTCCCCTCTGAAGGTCCTCCCTTCTGACACTACAACTGCCTTGAATGTTTTTGGACAGGTTCTTCATAGCAGTCTTGGGGGGGGTCTTTGTATCTGCAGATGTCCAGACACAGAGGGTGGTCACATTTAGAACTATGTCATCCTGGTACACCCCAGCCTAGAAACAAGGGCCTCTGGGAAAGGGGTTTTACCACCACGATTTTCAAACCCTCCGTTTTCTGCCATTTCACCGCGGAGAGACCGCCACCTAGTCAACATTGAGAATTTCCTGCATGCACGGGGTGTGCCAGGTGGTATACGGTACAAGTGTCTGTCTAGGGGAGTGCAGGCTGTGGTTGGGTGTGGGTACCAAGCAAGGGGCCCATGCCTTCAGATGGCAGGCATGGAGTGGGGGTCCAGAGAGCACACATAGGGCAAAGGATGACCTCTAGACACTCCCAGAGCGTCACACAGGCCGAGAGCTGGTGGCTGTCCGTGGGGGTGGGGGTGTGTGTGCACGCGCCTGTCTCCGGGGGGCGCCTGGCCCACCTCTCCGTCTGTGTGTTGTAGATGAAGATGCCTTCTAAGAAGTTTGCGCACATTCCCGTCTACACGCTGGGCTTTGAGAGTCCTCGGAGGGTGTCAACTACCAGAACTACACCGACCCAGAGAAGAGACGCCTTCCAGTGTGTTCCTTTGCCCTTTGCTGGTATCACTGTGGTGGTCAGGCCCTGACAGTAATAAAGGAGCTGGGGGGGTGGTTTGCTAGGACACTCCCAGGACAAGGAGATCCAAGGCAGCTGTCTAGTAAGAGACTTCTCAGAGGGTCTGGGAGCTGGAAACGGAGCTGGTGGGCAGATCCCAGGACTCCAGCTACCTCTTGAGGAAAAGCTTTTGCTGGGGGGAGGGGATGGGAGGGTTATGGCGGGTGGGCTGTGGCTATGGAGGAACCGGGGAGAGACTTCCCTGACGGCTCTGTCCTGCTCCAGATCCCTGCAGGGGCCCCAGTGGCAGAGTGTGGAGGAGGCATTCCCGCACATCTACACCCACGGCTGTGTCCTCAGGGATGTGTGCAGCGACTGCACCAGCTTCGTGGCGGACGTGGTGCGCTCTAGCCGCAGGAGCGTGGATGCCCTCCACACCACACCTCGCCGTACCCGCCAAACCCAGTCCCTCTACATCCCTAACACCGGGACTCTCAACTTCAAGTGACGGCTCTCAGCCTTCCTGGGCCACCTAGCCAGAGGCTTTTCAAGGTGGCCAGGCCTCTGGAGAGGAGCCAGGCTAGTCCTGCCCCCTGGCTAAGAAACTCCCCATCCTGGGGCACAGCTGCTGGCCTGCCCTCCTGAGTGTGCATGTACATATATACATATATAGATACATTTATATGATATATACACACAGCCTATATATTTATATACATGTTTCTTGGCCCCAGAGTTTATCTGGGGTCAGGCTCACTGCAGGACCCTCCCCGGGGGAGGCCGTTTGCTTTTGGGAGTCCTTGGCTGGGGGTAGGGGATGGCACTGGAGTAGGTTTTCTCACTCAGGAATAAGGGCAGGTTGGAGATACAACAGTGGATTCCAGATGATAGGGCTTTGGGAAGACCCCCACCCCCATGTTGGTTCTCTTCTCCATCCCGAGGATGAGAACACAGCAGCTTCCCCTCCCTGGGTAGATGTCCAGGCTGGGACAGGTTGCTTTGGTCCCCAGGTAGACAGGAGCATTCTGAACGGAACCTGGCCTGCAGAGGCAGCCGGGAAGACCAGGAGTGGGCAGATACTTTCCTAGCAGCATCATGCCCAATTGGAAGGTTCAAGGCCAAGGTCCCTCCTTGCCCCCTGCCCAGCTTCCATGCCCCAGCCATCCTCACAGTCTCAGAGGTCCAGAGATGGTGCTGGTTCCAGGGCCCTGGTGATGCTGGTGATCCTGGTGCAGGGAGGAACTCTGTAAATTTGTACACACAGCTGCTCTTGGCCTAATAAAGGTGGTCTCACAGTCTTTTGTCTGGGGTGTAGGCTGAGGACTATTGAGCCACAGTGGTGGGCACATTCTCTGAGGGCAGAAGCTGGGCTTTTAGGGGCTACCTGCCCTCTGGTGCACATTCAGGATGCCCACCATGAGATGTAGGTGCTCAGGCCCACTCCTATCCATGATGCCCAACTTCATGATCTGGCCATCTTGGTCCCATGGCCAGCAGGGCTGCATGTGGCTCAGCCTGATGCTTATAAACTGCCGGCCTCATCCCCAGATCCCTACTCCTGTTCTCTGGGCAGATGATTCCCTTAGGGTTTGCAGGGTGGGGGCAGCTCCACCTGCTCTTCAGGAGAATGGCTGGAGAAGCACCTATGTGCTCCGCCTGCCACATGCATCTGGGACGTGGGTGTCAACCCACCTTACAGGTAAGGAAACCAAGGCTCAAGAGGGGAAGCAATTAGGCCAAAGAAACACAGCTCACCTGGGACCTCAACCCAGGCCTATCAGATGCCAGGCTCTAATTGCCTGTCACATGGACGGGGGCCCAGAGGAGGCCCCAAGGGTCAGGACTTGTAACACAGGGGCCTGCAGGAGAGGGTACTTCATCAGTTGGCGTCCATGACATTCAATTACACTAAATTACAACAGCCAATAAAAACACCAGCTTCCAACACTTCTGGGCACTTTATGGGCAGGGAGTATTATTATTCCCATTTAAAAATGAGAAAGCAAAGGGGTTCCTGGGTGGCTCAGTCGCTTAAGTGTCCAACCCTTGATGTCGGCTCAGATCATGATCGCAGGGTCATGAGATCGAGCCCCTCGTTGGTCTCCCCCCTTGGACATGGAGCCTTCTGCCCCCCTCTCCCTCTCTTAAAAAAAAAAAAAAAGAAAAATGAGAAGCAGATACAGAAAGGATAAAGATTTGCTCCTAGTCACACAGCCAGCAATGGGAAAGCTAATATTTGTGCAGCAACCTCCATGGGCAGCTGCTCCTGGGAGGTGAGCGTTGTTGTCATTGTTTTAATTACACAGGTGAGGAAGTGGGCCAGGGAATAGGTTCAGGCCCACGTTCCTAATAGTGGGAAACCAGGGTTCTACTCCACACAGGAATACTTGGAAATAAAAATAACCCATGTTGGGACAGCTAGGCTGAGCTGCAAGGGGCCCACATAAATCTTGAAGGTGAAGTCGGAAGGGTGTTTCCACGTTCTTGCGGAGCTCGCCTCCCGCTGACCCCAGGTACTGAAAGCCGTGCAGTCACCCCATTGAATCAAGTCCTATCTCTACCTCACCTAAGTTAGATTGTGACCAACGGAGCTTTCTCTAGAGCTGTTTACAACCAAACTCCTTACTGAGGGCCATGCCTTCGGTGGTACAGGGAGAGATTTCATGATCGGGTTGGGCCTGATATTACATCTCTCAGCGGCACATGGCTGCTCTCCTGTGGAAGCACAAAGGAGGGAGCAGCTCCAGGCTGAGACTCCCCAAGTTTTCATCCACAGTGGAGGGAAGAAACCTGCATAAATTGGTCACATTGCTTCAGGGGTGACACAAAATCTATTTAACTAGCCTGGCCTTGGACAATAGCATGGACAAGAGAGTGGTGTCCTGGAGGTTCCCCTGGGGGCTGAGCATAGCCCTTTAATAACAGGATTACGGCAAGTAGGGAGGGTAAATTCTAGGGGACTCCAGGGGAGTGGCTGGAGCAGGTGGTGCACGTCCGGGACTAGAGACAGCAGCTAATGGACTAGAGACAGCCAACGTGAAGTACTGCAAGATCCTGACGACCAGTACAGGCCGACCAGCCACGCACACGTGAGTGCACACACCCTCTCCCTCTGTGTGTCTCTGGAGACCCAATTCCCAATCTGAGAGAGGAACATTCAGACTTAAGAGGAAGGCAGGATGGGGTGGAACTCAAGGGTCAAGGGAGAGGGATCCCAGAGGCCATGACCCATTCTGTCCCTGTCTCCCTTTCTTGGTCCTTGCCAGTGGCCTTCCTCATTTGAACCTTGGAACCACAGACCTGCATGCAAATCCAGGTTCTACCTGGGCCAGTTACTCTCTGAATCCCAGTTTCTTTACTTGTAAACGGTGGGGATACCTATTCCCAGGATGTAAGAATTTGGTATAGTGCCATCGCCACACTCAAGGCTGCCGTCTCCTCTCTTCCAACACACTCACACCATTTCCTCTTGCTCCTGTATTTGGCCCTCTGCAGTGCAGGGGTTCTCAATCTTGCCTGCACATTTTAATCCCCTGAAGAGCTCTTAATATCAATGCCTGACCCCACCTCGGAATTGCTAGGGATGGGTCCTTGATCTTTATTGTAAAAATCTCCCCAGGAGGTTAAAACACAGTAAGGGATTCCCGTACCTAGACGAACAGGAGAATCGCCTGGGACCCATTAACGACAACAAAAGGCAAACGCCCAGGACAGCCCCTAAGATTCGGTTTCAGTCTACCCCGGGGAGGAAGAGGTCCAGAAATCTGCAGCTTTGGGAAGCTCCTCGGTTTGGATGTGTTTACTTTTAATAAGGAGGGAAATGTCCCGCCTGCAGCCGCGGAGGCGGACCGAGAGCACTCACCTGCCCGCCAGGTCGCCCAGCTGTCTATCACCTGTGCACCACCACAGGTGGAACGCCACGAGGCAGTGCGCCCACCTGCGCGCTCGCCCTCCTCACCTAGCCCCACCTGCAGGTTCCTCCCGCCCGGCGAGCCCGCACTCGGAGAGCAGGGTCTAGGTTCCGTAGACGGCTCGGAGCCCGTGTAGCCCCCGCCCCAGCCCGACAGCGGTCGCGGACACGCCTCCGGAAGACCCGGAGACACCCAGCGCCGGTACCGCGAGAGAGACCGCCGCACGGAGGCGCCCAACTCGCGCGAGAACTGGCCTGGACGCGCCCGCACCTTCTTTAATGCCCCTGTTGACGGAGAGGAAGTTCCGGAGAACCTCAGCGCGCAGACGCGACACGCCAGCCTCGCGCCAGCGCGCCCTAAATGCGCAGGCGCGCCGGCTGTTCTCTTTTCTGCTCTTCCTTCTCCCGGTCTCCAGACGTCAGCGGCCGTTGGGTCCTATGTCGCGCCGGGCCCTCCGGAGGCTGAGGGGGGAACAGCGCGGCCAGGAGCCCCTCGCGCCCGGCGCCCTGCAGTTTGTCCTCCACGATGACGATGATGCGGAAGAAGAAGGTTCAAAGCGGGGTCCAGGTGGCCGGCGCCCCCGAGGCGCAGGGAAGGAGGGTGTCTGCGTCAACAACCGGTTCGAGCTGGTGAGGAACGGGGCTGCCTGGGGGGGGGGCGGTGGGAGGGGGCAGTGGGGGCGGGTCCGTGACGTCACGGGGCGGGGCGACACGTGGTCTGGGCTGCAGCGGGGGCGGTGCTAAGGAGGTGGGTGAGGCGGGCTATGTGGTGGGCGTGGCTACGTCGGGTTTGGGCTGCGGCGAGGAGGCAAGGCAATTGCGGTCTGAGCTGCGGCGGAGTGGGCGTGAGCGTGACGTCGAGGGGCGGGTCCGCCGCCCAGTGGGCGGGGCTTCGCGTCTCAGGATCTGGGGGCTCTTGGCATTGTTTCAGGGTTGAGCATTGCCTACGCCAGGCCCTCGCAGGGCCATTGCAGACAGTCTTGTCAACTCCTCAGAGCGCAGGACTTGGTGTTTTGCTCATCGCTGGGTCCCCCGCAGCACGTGTCTGGCGCAGAAATAACACGATGGATGCGAACTGAGGGAGTAAACGCCCACCGGGGTTTCTTTAGCTGGCTTCAGTCAGTACTTTTGCTTGTGCGTCTTCTTCTCGCTTCTCTGACCTCCCTGTGCGGGCAGGTGACTGTCCGCTGTGCTCACCTTGGATCCCCTCCACGGTGTGCCCGAGTGGTTGAACACACAGCAGTAGGTCTGAAGATGATGGGGAAACCAGTGACCTTTTGTAAGCGCTTTCTTGGTCTTGCAATGGCTCCCATCTTTGCGTAAACTTGGCAAGTTAGGAGCCCATCATTAGATGGTGGGGAATGTGGGCTTCCCTTCTGGGAGTTGGGTAATTGACCTTCCCTCTGAAGGCGAGCGAGCCTCAGCTGTAGTCTGTGGTGGAGGTGGGACCAAGTCCTTTCTTGAGATTCTCCATAGTCTCCTTCCACCTGTTCTGATTCTGAGACCAGAAGTAACTCCCTCCCCTCTGCCCTGTTTCTTGTCATTTCTTTCAAATTTATTATAAACAGTTTCAAACATGTACAAAAACAAGAGTAGTATTAACTTCCCTGTGCTCATCTCCCAGCTCCCACAGTTGGACTCACAGCACTTTGTCTCCACACTTTTCTGTCACATCACGTGTCCTTAAATTTGCCATTTTTCTGACTTCTTTCAAAACACTGAAGTCTTCTTTCCCATCTCACTTGTTCACAGGCTGAAACCAATTTGTGCTGTAGTCAGCCATCTCCATGGACGTTTGAGCAGCTTGTGCTTTCTCTTTCCCATATTCCCCAGATTTAGTCTTTAACACCAGTAGCTTTTCTTTGGAGGACATTTACACATTCCAGGCACTGCTGCTGTGTCATGGGATTCTCGTAGTCTGGAAAGGAGGTCATATTGTCCCCCTTGTGCAAATGAGGTAGTAAGTGACACCTGCAGAGTAAATCTAGGCTTTCTGACTTAAAACTTGTATTCTCAACCACCTCATGGTAATTGTCTCTGAAGCAAGTTAATGTTTCTGCTGAAGAAGAAAGGAGGGTAAATGGACGGGGGGCAGAATGTTTGGGAGAAATGGAAAAAGTGGCAGGTGCTTATGTGTGAAGGGAGAGGAGGAATACTGATGTGGACCTCCCTGTGAGATCACGTCAGAGGGACTCAGGCTGTACCTGCTCAGGACTCTGTCTGTGTGTCCCCCTTCCGCTTTCTTTCATTTTTTTTTTTTTTTAAGATTTTATTTATTTATTTGAAAGAGACACAGCGAGAGAGGGAATATAAGCAGGGGGAGTGGGAGAGGGAGAAGCAGGCTTCCCGCCGAGCAGGGAGCCCAACGCGGGGCTCGATCCAGGACCCTGGGATCATGACCTGAGCCAAAGGCAGGCGCTTAACGACTGAGCCACCCAGGCGCCCCACCCCCACCCCCTTCTGCTTTCCGATGTTGCTATCACCAGCTCCAATGTCCTTCCCAGTCTTGGGATTCATGGATCCAGCTCAACATCTGTCTCCTCTTACACCTTTCACAGACATCTCAAACCCAGTGTGTTAACTGCCCTTTCTGCCTCCTCCAGCCTTCTCTGTCTCTGTGGAGGGCATCTCCATTTTTCCTCTTGTCCACACCAGCAATGTGAAGGCGTTCTGATCTCTCTCTCACCATACACTCAGACCATTGGGAAGTCCTATGGCAGCTCCAGGTGCAGCACCTGGGGGGGGTGACCACTGCCTGTGGCCTGGATCATCACCATCCTTCTACCCGGTCCTGCTTCTACTCTTGTTCCTTTGCAGTCTGTCTGATCACAGAAGCCACAGTGACCCTGTTAGGCTCGTGTCTGACCTCAGCCCTCCTTTCTTTGCAACCCCCCAATGGCTCCAGGCTGGCCCAGTTCGCCCCATGAGCTCTCCTACCTCATTTCTTTATAATCTTGTTTGCTGTGCTCTAGCCACAATCTGTCCCCTTTGCCGTCTCCTCTGCCTTTAACGCCTTTTATTCAGGTGTCATAATGACTCACTCCTTCCTCAGGTTTTGCTCAGATGTCACTTTCTCAGTCTTGCCTACCCTTCCTACCTGCTTTTAAAAGTACACTTACCCAGGGCGCCTGGGTGGCTGGGTTGATTAAGCATCCAACTTGTGATTTCGGCTCAGGTCCTGATCTCAGGGTTGTGAGATCAAGCCCCGCATCCTTGGACTCTGCGCTCTGCAGGGAGTCAGCTTGAGGATTTTCTCTCTCCCTCTGCCCCTCCCCTGCACTCACTCTCTCTAAAATAAATAAATCTTAGGGGCGCCTGGGTGGCTCAGTCGTTAAGGGTCTGCCTTCGGCTCAGGTCATGATCCCAGGGTCCTGGGATGGAATTCTGCATTGGGTTCCCTGCTCTGCGGGAAGCCTGCTTCTCCTTCTCCCTCTGCGCGCACACTCTCTCTCTCTCTCAAAATCTTAAAAAAAAAAAAAAAAAAAAAGTACAGTTACCTCCACACTCCCATGTCTCTTCTTTCTTATTTTTCCCTGGCTATTAACACAGAGCATACCATACAAATTACCTGTTGTTTTTTTTAAATTTGGTGTTTCTTTGTTTCCCTGCTGAAGTATAAGCTTTGTGGGAACAGACTGTGCCGTTCCCAGCGTGTCCTCACCACCCTGTGTCTGGCACCCAGGTATGCAGAAAAGTTACTGCATGAGTCAGCATTTCCTCTAAGAGGACCAGCAGGTATTGTCTCCGGCCAGAATGTACGCGTACAGGCTTGGGAGTCAGAAGGACCTAGGTTTGAATCCTGGCTCCACCTCTTCAAAGCTGTGAGAATGTAGGCAAGATATCTAACACAAACTTCAGTTTTCCTGTTTCTTAGGGATGATCTTACTTTACTTCATGGGGTTGTCATGCGTGATATATGAATTAACATGTGCAGCCTTTAGCCCAAGCTAGGCATATAGTGAACACGCTGCCAATGCAGATATTAAATGACAGTGGAAACCAAGTGAAGGGTGCAGTAGAACTTAAGTAGAAACGTGACCCTAAGTGGTTTACTTAGAGGCATTTCCAGGGGCCAGCAGTGTTCTCTGAGCAGAGGAAAGCAGAGCAGAGAGACACTGTCCTTTGTTAGTGTATGAATTTGTCCTTATGACTGGCTCTTGGGTGAGGTGTTTTTTTTTTTGGCTTTAGATTAGAAATCGTTTTTCTACTTCAGAGTAGCTTTTAAAAACTAACTTTATTGAAGCGTAATATATATTTGATAAATTCACCCGTTTCAAATGTATGGTTCAAGGTTTGCAGCATAACATACCGTGCAGTGGTTGGGGATGATGTAGATAGGACTCAGTGTTTTCGGGGTCAAGGACGACTTCGACAGTCTGCTAAAAACCACACAAACTTTTAAAGACGATCAGACTTGATAGCATTGAGGAATGTTCCCTTTAAGTGAGGAAGATCAATATTTCACAAAGAATTACATTTAGCCTTTGAACAACACTGGGGCTAGGGGCCCTAAACCCCATGCGGTTGAAAATCTGCCTATAACTTTTGATTCCCCCAAAATTTAACTGCTAAAAGCTTATTATTTGCTGGAAGCCTTATTGATAACAAAGAAGTTACATTATATGTATTACATACTATATTCTTAAAGTAAGCTGGAAAAAAGAAAATGTTATTAAATAACCACAACCTGAGCTGAAGGCAGATGCTTAACCAACTGAGCCACCCAGGCGCCCTTCAGATAAATAAATCTTAAGGAAAAACAAAAGAGTAAATTGGCACCCAGCTTCACTAGAAGCATTGGAGGTACCATTTGTTTGAATGCTGAAGTATGGGTGCCAATTCCCCCATGGATCCCCATTGTTTATAGGAAATGTCCCAGGAGGCCTCATTCCAGTTTTCTTTCTTTGCTCCCAAATCTAAACCAACCAGACCACACCCAGGCCCCTGGCTTTACAAAGCTGCCACTCAAAAGACGGTGTCCACAATAGGAATTGCCATAGTATTGGGTGATGTTGGACAGACGCTATTTTGGTAGAGTTCTAGCATTTTCAAGTCAGGTATGGATTTATAGACAGATAAGCATGATATACTCCTAAATTCTATCCTTGCCACATGGAAATCTCCATTGGTAAAGAAAGCAAGCAAAACCAAAGGATACAAAAACTTGTTCCTGCTTTCTCTTCTTTGATACTTTCCCAACTGAGACAGTAGATCCAGAAAGAATCAATGAAAACTGACCAGGTACAGTATGATCTCAGTTTTGTGTGTGTGTTTTGTTTTTTTTTTTAAGATTTATTTATTTATTTATTTATTTGTCAGAGAGAGAGAGAGAGATCATGAGCAGGGAGAGTGGAGAGGGAGAAGACTTCCCCACTGAGCAGGGATCCCGACGTGAGACTTGATCCCAGGACCCTGGGATTGTGACCTGAGCCGAAGGCAGACGCTTAACCGACTGAACCACCTAGGCGCCCCTTGATCTCAGTTTTAAAAAAATAAAAGTTATCTCAGGGTTGTGGGGGGTAAAGTAGATCTTATTTTTATTTTGTTTAATGTCCTAAATTGTCAGATGTCCTAAATTGAAGACTGTTTTACTTATTTTTGGACCTCAGTGCACTAGATGGGGTCCATCCCATCTGGTTGATGAAACGTGGTCGTTATTAGTCCAGTAGTTATTAGTGTTGACCTCTTTTGTTTATTCATTGACTTGCTGAAGGGCCAGAACTTCTCCAATGACTTGTACCCACCCTGCCCCCGTCTTGCCTCCAGAGTGTGAGTGTGCTCGCGTGCGCATGCACGTGCACAGTTCATTCCTTTTCACTGCTATGTAAGGTTCTGTTGGGGAGCTACTTTTATTATCAGGGAAGAGTTTCTAGCTAAGTCAGTCCTTAGGTACCTTTTCTTCCCCTAGCTCCTTGTCCTGTCAGCTACTGTAGATGAGTTGAGCTAGAACTCCCAGTAGGAGGAAAGAACATTAATGCATTGGCTGAACAAATGTATTTACAAATCTTTGCCCTAGGGTGGTGTTCAGTAAGGGAGATGGGTTGTAATGTTTGGGGATTCTTCATTATGTCAGCTCTGAAGACAGAGACACATGGAGCCACCCTGGGCCCCAGCATTCTCGGGGGTTCCTTGACGAAAATGACCCTGAACCAGAGCTTGTTGAGAAGGTGAGCACTACGGCTCTGCCAGGCACATGGATGTAGGTGTTTCTTCCCCCTGCGACCTCCGAGTGACCCTGAATATGTCTCCTCGCCCCAGCTCTGCCCTGCTCTCCACTCTGACACAGCTCAGTATCACCATTTACTCCGTGACCGGGTTGCCTGGAACACCCTTGTTCTCTCCCATCTGTTTTTCCAGATAAACATTGAAGACCTTGAGGAGGGACCTGTGCTGAATGGGGAGAGACCCAATTGTCTGCTCACAGACGCTGTGGTGTCAGGGAACAAAAGGAGGTCCCAGAGTGGAGATGCAGAAAGCAAGAAAGCTGGAGAAGTGGCTGACAAGGCAGCGCCCCCAGAGCAGGTATGGGGACCAGCCACACACACTCTCTGCTGTCATTTTCTGCAGTTGCAGCTGCCCCACCATTTCCTTGGGGCCCCTGATAAGATTTGCATGAAATCCTCAAGACTAGTTGTGGGTATCAAGGGGGGCACATACAGGGTCCCCTAGACGAGTTTCCCTGGCACCAGACTCGCCTTCACACTTTGGGAGAGTCTGTTTCTACTTTGCAACATGTGTGTTCTCTGTGACTGTGTGTCTGGAGCTCTGGTCAGGTGGACAGGGCCCTGGGTGGCCATGCCTTGAGGAAATGCGTAGATCAAGTTAGCGTTGGGGTGTGGCTGTTGTACATGGCACAGGGGAGGGTCTCTAAGGAGATCTTTTGCTTGTTTACGCAGCAAGTGCTTACTGCGAGCTTGCTGGGTTCTGGGGACAACTCTGCCTTCCGGGGACCTCTAGTTGAAAGGGGGACAGAAACGGATGGACAAGTGCAGCTGGAGAGACCTGACTCACGGCTTAGAGTGGGACACCCGCCCGAGCTTGGGGTGGCGGGGGGCTCTACACTGCAGGGAAGGAGGTGGCCAGTTGAAGGCACCAGAGGTATTCCGGCAGAGGCACCAAGGGCGTGTGTGTGTGCGGGGGGAGGGGGCATGCAGTGCAGGGGCCCAGGTCTCCAGGGTAGCTAAGTGTGGCAGGGAGGGTGGTTGGCAAAGTGAAAGACGAAAGAAGAGGGCAGGTGGATGTATGGTTCAGACCCTGTGAGCCTCTTGAGGTCCTGGGAAACCCTGAGTCCTCTCAAGAAGGAATAGGGGAGAAAGTTGGACGTAGGCCCAGAGTTGCAGGTCAGTGGGAGGTATGTGTTGGAGAAGTAGTTCACAGGACATTCGGGGTGGGAGGGAGGGGATGCCAAGCCTGTGTTCCCATATCCCTCTGCAGCTTGCTGCTTTAATTCTCAGATATTAAGATTTTATTGTTTCTTTCCATTGACTAAAATGTGCTTCTTTTGTTAGTCTAATATAAGTGGCAAACTCCGAAAGAAGAAAAAGAAACAGAAAAATAAGAAAAATTCTACAGGAGAAATTTTGGTATGTGCATCTGGCTGTTTCTCAAGGTGGTGTTAGAAGCAATTCATTTTTATTTCATATTTTGATTCCTTCCTGTTAGGAATATAATTCAGAGGTCAGTGAAAGTCACTAACCAAATTTTGCTTATGTTAGTTCACTTTGTTCCTTGAGGGTTAGACCTCATTCTGTGCTTTTCATTTCCTGGCCACCATCTGAAGTGACGTTCTTTGGCTGGCAGAGTTCCTTCTAGTCTGTTGCCCCCGTGCCCTGACCTTTTTCTAGTGCTGATGGACTGATAGGATGGTGAGGTGTAATCCTCTAGGGGCAGTCTGTTGTGAGAACATCTGTTTCATTCATTCTTCACCGTCTGATTCTGTGTCTCCTGAAAGGTCGTAGCTTTTTTTTGTCTCAAGTCCTACCTGAAGAGGTGGGAACACCTGTAGGACGAGCAGTCAGGTTTGTGACTGAGTTATTTCAAGGGTCCTTCTGGTTCTGTGATCCTGCCAATTCTGAGCTTCCTCTAATGAAGCATCTCTCCTTTTTTCTAAATATATGTGCTGTAGACAGTATTTGGATTATACTGTTTTCCAGAAAGTAAACACAATATAATGCTGGTTCCTTATAAAAATCATTTTGTTGTTGATTGTTACGATGTTTAAAATAAAGTTAGTGTTCTGTTGTTTTTAGGAACATGGGCTGGAAGATATCGATCGCATCTTGGAGAGGATTGAGGACAGCAGTGGTTTCAACCGCCCCGGGCCGCCTCCCCTGAGCTCCAAGAAGCACGTCCTATATGTGGAACACAGGTACAGCTCCTCTCCTTCCTGCTGAGACACAGACTCCCTGAGAAGGAAAAATAACATTTAAAAAAGAAGAAAACTTCCTGTATTTAAAAGCAATGTAGGTTTATTGCCAAACATTTAGGCAGTAGGAGCAATGAGAAAGAAGGAAAGGGGAAAACTTCTGTTTCCAAGGACCCATCCTTAACTTTATAAATCTGGGAATGTTTTTTCTTAAACGGTGTTGAAGTAAGATGTCGTTCTGTGATAAATTATTCCTCTCTTGTTCTAGTAGATGCCTAATGAAACCCTGTCCCTACTAAAGAGACTGTTGCCTGTGTTCAAAAAGCCATCTTTATTCCTGAGTCAGTGAGCCCACTTTGATCTAGTCTGTAGATCTGAGGCTGCTCGGGCTCGGCCCCAGTACTGGCCGCCTCTGTTTCCGGTCAGCATGGTTTCGAAGAATGCAGGCCTGCCAGTTGTCTTTCATGTCAGAATAGCTGTTCTCCCTGCTGGGTTTTACGTGACCTTTCAGAATTCCCAGAATCGGGGACACCTGGGTGGCTCGGTTGGTTAAGTGTCTGCCTTCGGCTCAGGTCATGATCCCAGGGTCCTGGGATCGAGTCCCACATCGGGCTCCCTACTCAGTGGGGAGCCTGCTTCTCCCTCTACCTCTGCTTATGCTCTCTCTGTCAAATAAAATCTTTAAAAAAAAAAAAAAAAAAGAATTCCCAGAATCGTTGTGGAAGAACTCAATTTCGTTTTTCTTCGTAAAATTTTCAATTCTCTAGACACTTGAATCCAGACACAGAACTGAAAAGGTATTTTGGTGCTCGAGCTGTCCTGGGGGAACAAAGGTAAGCTCAACACTGGCTGTGTTCTCAGAAAAGGGAGGGAGTATTCTCAAGGCCTCTAAACCCTTGGGGGAGGGGTAGGTAAAGCACCTTGCAAACGGAAAGCCTTAGGATTTCGGGTTCTGAGGAACCTGAAGGGTCGGAGAGAAGTTGATGTTTGACCTTTTCGGTAACAGTTGGGCTCCATCCCTCCCACTGCCTTAGCTAGCACGTGAGTCACAATTTTACAAAGATTCTGGAGGTCCTAAAATTTTGAGCTTCTAGCCCTGAAATCTTGGCCAGGTTAATTTTTGTTTCTCAGTCAGCAGCAAAACCAACATGGGGTTTAGATTCTGAGGTAAGTTTGATCTTTGTTAATGTAACAGTTCTTAGTGGTTGACGAGCTGTGGTAGATGCAGTGGGAAATGTTCTGTGCATGAGGGTCTGTTTGCAGGACTTTGTGGAGGAGGTGTGGGTGTTCAGCTTTCCGGATGCCCAGCACCGAGTCCACTTCTGACCGGGACCCTGGATGCTCAGCACTGCCTGGTCCCTGGAACCGCAGGGATAGCCCAGCCCCACAGTGAGCTGTCCATACCGAACATACAGACTTCGGGCAGGTGGGCGGACACTCGCAGAGCAGTGGGAGGCTGGCCATGCCCGACGTGTCTGTCACTGCAGGCTGTCAGAGAAAGAGCCGTGCACACGCCCTCTGCAGATTCTGAAGTGGCCACCAGAGAGGACAACCAGAAACACATCGAGTCTGTCTTTGGGCAGAATAAGGAATGAGGGAGACGAGAGAACCAGAGCTTCTCAGGGAAGCCTTTGGTGGGACTTAGGATATTAAATCGGTATTCTAGAAGCACACTGCTACTATAAAGACAATAAACGTAATCACTGCGAACTATGATTTGCCGAAACAAGACTAGGCAGAAGTGTGAAGAAACGGCAAAGATGAACCAAGCAGAGGCAAACCAGTGGGGCTACGGTGGGGAGATACAACGTTCAGCCTAGGACAGTCCATGTGACAAAGAGGAACATCTTGAAGTGAAAATGTTTTTCATCAATATTCCAAAAGAAGACAAAATCAGAAACCCTTGTGTCCTGAATAACTTAACACCCAAGATAAAACCAAAAACCATTAGCAAATAACAACAAAAAGTGCTCCATGTACACATTAGACAGAATCTAAAACTCCTAACTCTACCATAGGTCAGAGAAGGAAGAAACACTCAAGAGAGCAGGTGACCTAAGGTACGTGGAGCTGACGCAACATGGGAATAGCCACCGCTGGGTAATTTCACTAGAAATGGCCACACAGATGCAGGGGGACTGCAGCCAACAGAGAAGCCGACACTTGTCCCCTGGGGCAAGTGCATTCCCCTCGTACACCAGGGTGCGGAAAATGGTGCCTAGAACCCAGCCATGCAGAACCGGGTGGTGTGGCACTCCCGCAGAGTTCTGTGGTCCTGGGGGACAAGATGTGTGTGCACAGGGGGCCCAGATGGGTGCAGGGAGCTCTCCTGAATTATTACCTTGGAGGTGGGTGCCAAAGGAGACAATTCTAATTCCAAATTGCTTCATTTTTTTTTTTTTGAAAGATTTTATTTGAGAAAAGCAGAGAGAGAGAACACGAGAGCATGTGCCTGCAGGGGGGAGGGGCAGAGGGAGAGGGAGGGACAAGCAGACTCCCCCGCTGAGTGCAGAGCCCAAGATCATGACCCGAGCTGAAAATAAGAATCAGATGTCCAAGCGACTGAGCCACCCAGGTGCCCCTTGTCTCAATTTTTTTATAACAAGCATTTAATTCTACATTTAGAAAAAAATATATACGTGAAAAGACAAAGCTTCTGCTGGTGTGGGTGCTCCCGGTCAGAAGTGGACTTGGTGCTGGGCATCCGGAAAGCTGAACACCCACACCTCCTCCACAAAGTCCTGCAAACAGACCCTCATGCACAGAACATTTCCCACTGCATCTACCACAGCTCGTCAACCACTAAGAACTGTTACATTAACAAAGATCAGAGTTATCCCAGAATCTAAACCTCATGTTGGTTTTGCTGCTGACTGAGAAACAAAAATTAACCTGGCCAAGATTTCAGGGCTAGAAGCTCAAAATTTTAGAGTTAATGAGAAATTTTCTTCAGATTTTGACCATGCTTTTCAGGTACCTTGTTTTTTCCTCCTGCAGTTTTGCCCTCTTGTTGGGAGAAGAAACATGCTCTTTTATCCTTTTCCTAATACAGGCCAGATTCTTATTCAAGTTTTTTTTCTTAATGAAGTGGTTCAGATTATCAAGAAAGTATAGAGCAGAATGTCCACATGCCCACATGGCCATTACTCAGCTTAAGAAAGAAAGCATTAGTGATAGCGCAGTAACCCCTCTCTACGGCCACGGCTTCAAGGGGGCGGCCTGGCGCCTGCAGCAGAGACCCCCGGATAACGGAGGTGGAGCACGTGGCTGAGAAGAGAGGGCAGTCCACGTGCAGCGTGTCGGGAGCTGGACCTCCCTCCCCTGCTGCCCCCTGGTGCTCTCTGTCTTGCTCATTCCCACCAGAAGTGTGTTGACGTCACTGTCCTGCCACGCCAGTTCTGTTCATGGTTATCGTTTTTCCCTTTTCAAAACCTGTTGCTGCATTGGTGGCCCCTTGAGAGGGGAGGAGAGGACCCACCTCAGGACAGAGGCACCAGAGGCCATCCTCTGCCCTCTGTGCCCAGCCGGCATTGCGTTGTCCAGCCCGATGCACGGGGACGTGGCTCGCTTCCCTCCGTGGGGCACCTACAGGCTTGCTCTCCTCCGGGTCTTTATTTTTGGTGTTCAATTTTTGTTTCCTTTTTACCTTTCTTTTCTACCATTTAGCTGGACTGTAAATTTCCCGTTTTTCTTTCTTTCTCTGGTTGTTTGGTCATTTAGATGACAGTTTCCAGTTCCATCTGGCAGTGGTCCTGTTCTGTTGCTGACAAGGATTGCGTCGTGTCCTGGTCATGCCTGTGCACCCTCGCCCCCGCCCTTCCCTTCCCCACGGTTTTGCTTCCATGGTGCCTGTGGGGGTCAGGCAGTGAAGGAGAAGCTGTAACCATGTCTGTTCTCCCCAGGCCGAGGCAGAGGCAGCGTGTGTACCCCAAGTGTACATGGCTGACGACCCCGAAGAGCACCTGGCCACGGTACACCAAACCAGGTGAGGGGCTGTGGGGTGTGTGAGGGCACCCTGGCCTGGTGCTGGGGGACCAAGGACCCCCTCTCCCTGCACACACCAGCTGCATGTTTTCTCAAATGGGTTTTCATGAAGCTTTTTTCTACCTTTTTCTTTTTTCCTGTGGATCCTGTATCGTAGGAAGCACTCTAGTTCATTTTCTAAGTGGGATAGTTTATATTTTGTTGCCAACTAGTAAGTCCATATAACTTAAAGAAAAACAGCAACAGTGCAGAAAGGCTTGGGGTGTGGAGCAAATGCCCCGTGTCTGAGAACCCTTGGGTCGTGGGGTCCGACGGGCGCCCACCGTCACCGTGAAAGGAGCGTGTGACGGCCCCGCCCTGCCCCTGTCCCGTGTCCCTGTTGTCCTGGGACATTGGTGATCTGGCCACACCCATGGGAGAAGAAACCTCTTCATGGGAAAAGCGTAGACAGGATGCTGGTGTGGACCACGCCACGGGCAGTCGGCCCCAGACATCCTGGGAAAGTAGACCCTCTGATGGGGACTCCGTGGAGTATGCACAGAGACTCCTCGCCAGGAACAGCGCGAGGGGCCTGACGCTGTACTCTCCGCAGGTCTGTCCATGCGGCTGCTGGAGTCCAAGAAGGGCCTCTCCTCCTTTGCGTTCGAGCACAGTGAGGAGTACCAGCAGACACAGCACAAATTCCTGGCTGCCGTGGAGTCCATGGAGCCCAACAACATCGTGGTGCGTGTGTCCCCCTGGAGGGTCCTCGCCCAGCCTGCATCCTCTCCTCAGTAACCCAGGCTGCCCTGGGCCTGGATCACGGGGGCTGAGGGCCCTGGCAAGGTGCTTCTAGGGGCTCGCCTCATCTTCCCAGGGCCCCTTGCTTGGGGGGAGTGGCAGAGGGTGAAGGTGGAGGTCCTGGGGCAGAGTCCCTACTCCCACCAGAGGCCTGGTCAGTGACTCAGCAGCGGTGATGAGCTTGGTTTGAGGTGAGGGTTTTGTGGATGTCACTCTTTGTGACGTTTTCCCAATGTTTCAGTGCCTGAAAGCCCTGTCTGGGGCTGGTGCCTTGCTCCCTGCTGTCCAGGAGGCACGACCTCTAGCCCTATCATCGTTCCCTCTTTGCTCATAGGTTCTGCTCCAGACCAGCCCATACCACGTTGACTCGCTTCTGCAGCTCAGCGATGCTTGTCGCTTTCAGGAGGATCAGGAGATGGCCCGAGACCTTGTGGGTAAGAGCCTCCCTGGGTACGCTGCCCTGCTGTGCCTTGGAGCACCTCTTTGGGAGGAGCGTAGGTGCTGTTTTAAAAGGTGACAGCCAGGACACAGGGGTTTGCCAGGGCTTTTTTTTTTTTTTTTTTTAAGAGAGGAAGGGCGAGAGAGAGGTAGAGGTTTAGTTCATGCCAGGGTTGTACACCCTCGTCACCACCAAATCTAGATCATTTATGTAACTTACCAAAGAATCCCTGCCCATCACCTGACACTTCCCCACCCCACCCCAGCCCCTGGCCCACCCAATGCTCCTTCCTGTTTCTGTGCATTTGCTTGTTCCAGACATTTCCTATGAGTGAAATGCTCTGATATATGTCTTCTTGGTTGCTTTTTTTTAAGGATCTTATTTATTAGAGAGCGAGAGCATGAGTAGGGCAGAGAGAGAGGGAGAAGCAGACCCCCCCACCCCGCCGAGCAGGGAGCCCGACACGGGGCTCGATCCCAGGACCCTGGGCTCATGACCTGAGCCGAAGGCAGATGCTTAACGACTAAGCCACCCAGGCACCCCGACCTGGCTTCTTTCATTTACCGTAATGTCTCCAGGGTTCACTCCTCTCCAGTCAAATGATGCTCCGTAGTGTGGATGGACCATGTTTTGTGTATCTGCCAGCACTTGGCAGACACTTGGTTGTTTCCACTCCTTGGATCATGTGACTAAGCTGCTGTGGACATGTGCATGTGGGTTTTGTGAGGACGTGTGCTGGTATCTGTCTGTCTAGAAAGTCGTGCTTCTGGGTAAAGTAGATGCAGAGAGAGGCATCAGTGATCCCCAAGGTCACATCTGTGTCATGGCACTTTCCAGAATCCTCGCTCTGCTGCCTTCTTCTTTTGAGAGCTTTCTTTGTGAGCCGTGGGGGGTGGGGTTGCAGTTGCCACACTGTGCTGGCCGTGACACCCTCCCGTGTTTATGTGGCCCTCAGAGAGAGCGCTGTACAGCATGGAGTGTGCCTTCCACCCCTTATTCAGCCTCACTAGCGGGACCTGCCGGCTGGATTACCGCAGACCTGAGAACAGGTGGGTTTCCTGGATGACAGGTGTGTCGAGGTGCATCAGAGCTGTGACGGGATGTGCGTACCTGTGTAGGTGCCGCTGGAACGGGGCAGGGGCCTGTCCCCGAGGTGTCCCACCTGCCGGCTCACACCAGAGGATCTCAGTGTGTTTACCACTTGAACGCAGGAGGGCTCAAGGACAGATGGATTGGGCTAGCCTGGGGTTACATTTGTCCTTGTTAGAAGTCAGTCTGATAAGCCACTTCATTTTCATGGGGTCTGTAGTTGTGTTTCCTCGTATATTTGGACAAAGGGATCTGCACCCCGTGAGTTTAGAATGCTCTGGAATGCTTTGTGGGCAGCCCTGTGTGCCGTTTCCTAAATCATTGAGCTGCTTGAACTCAGCCTGATCCTGTTCCCTGCATTGAGCGGTCATGACTGCGTGACACTCTCTTCTCGCAGATGCATCTCCTGCCCCAGAGCCCCACCCTGGCACCAGCCCCCACTGACGGAGGCCTTAACAGCCTCACCCACTGGATTCCTGCCCTCGGCCTGGCCTTCAGGACCCTGAGGCAGGGCGGGGAGGGGGTGTCCTCTGTCCCGGTGCCCTCTTCACCCTCTCATGGCCTCCAGCGTCCTTGGTCATCTCCAGCCTTGGGTGTTTCCGCGCCTTGGCAGTCAGCCCAGATCCCAGGACACACAGGTTTCCCCCCCCCACCGCACAGATTGTCTGGTTTCATGTGTGTTCAGTTTGTCTCTCCAATTGAATTCTTCGTTCTTGGAGACACAGGTTATAAAACACTAACCTCTGCACGCACCAGCAGGGTGGTGGTCGTCGATAAAAACACTAGTCCACCAGGATGGTTGGAGTCTGCCAACCTGACGTATCCAGCAGCAGTGCTGCTTGCAGCTCCTGAGACTGCAGGGTGCGTTCAGACGTAGAGACGGTGGAGAGGTTGACTCTGTCCCCTGAGACGATAAACAGTAAACCACAAACAAGTCGGTTTCAGCTAACGGCGAAGCTTGTTTCTCTACCCGGCTAGCCACGTAACTGCAGACGACAAGCAGAGCATCACCTTCTCTGCAGACACAGGAACACTCGCCAACAGTCATGGTGCTCAGGCCACACGGGAAGTGCCAGCTCACAGAGGGTGGACTCAGTGCTGGACGAGGCCTCCAGGCAGTGTGGCTCTGGGGTTGCTGCCACTCTGATTCACCAGGAACTGTCTTGGATCTAGGAGCTTCTACCTGGCCCTCTACAAGCAGATGAGCTTCCTGGAGAAGCGTGGCTGCCCGCGCACAGCACTGGAGTTCTGCAAGCTCATTCTGAGGTAAGCGCCCACAGCTGCCACCCGTGTGGTCTCCGCGGCCGCGAGCCCGCAGACGTCCACACCGGCCCACACTGCCCTCTCTCCCTCTGCCGCTTCCGGAAGCCTGGAGCCCGACGAGGACCCGCTGTGCATGCTGCTGCTCATCGACCACCTGGCCTTGCGGGCGCGTAACTACGAGTACCTGATCCGCCTCTTTCAGGAGTGGGAGGTGGGTGTGCATGTGCACTTCTCCTCGCCTTGCTCAGCCCAGAGTCTGTGCCCTGCTCCCTTTTTGTCTCCCCTGCTCCCTGCGATCATGTGCACACAGCTGCAGGGGTTGGGGGTGGGCCGAATGGGATGGCACCCGCGTCCCTCGAGGTGGGCTCGCACGCACCCGCGCCCTCTCACACGCACCCGTGTCCTCTCATGCACCTGCGTCCCTCGAGGTGGGCTCGCACGCGCCCGCGCCCTCTCACACGCACCTGTGTCCTCTCATGCACCCGCGTCCCTCGAGGTGGGCTCACACGCGCCCACGTCCTCTCACACGCACCCGTGTCCCTCGAGTGGGCTCACACTCGCCCATGTCCTCTCACACGCATCCGTGTCCCTCGAGCGGGCTCACATGCGCCCGTGTCCTCTCACACACACCTGTGTCCCTCGAGTAGGCTCACACGCGCCCGTGTCCCTCGAGCGGGCTCGCATGGACACATGCAGGCGGGGTCTGCCTCCAGTCTGACGTCGAGGCAGAGACTGGACACAAAAAAAGTGCATGCTCTCACTGGTGACCTTCATAGTGCTCCTGTGTAGAAGTGATGCTGTTTTAGGTATTTGGGTTAAATATAACAGTAGTAACATTCGTTTCATCTGTATTTTTAAGTCGGCTGCTGGAAAACGTGTGTTTCTGTTGGATGGTGCCCTCTTGGGGATGTGTGAACCTGACCACCTGCAGTGGGGTGGGGCTGGTGGGTGTGGTGTAATTGAAAAAATGACTACATACATAAGTCATTTTGAATTCTGTCCCTTGGCTTGTTGGCCAAGGAGTCCCACCACTGGGGACCTAGTTTACACAGTTCCTGGAGCCCCCAAAATGCAGCTGCAGGGAGCACCCCTCCCCCCACAACAGGGCTGCAGAGGAACGTTTACCGAACTGTGGAGACCACAGCCCCACTTCAGTGGAGAAAACCCGGCCCATCGTGTGTTATCTGTCACGTACACGTAGAGAAAGGCCAGGAAAGTGCTCAGCCGTGTTCGCCAATGTGATCAGGTCCCAGCAGGGGAGGGACGTTTCTCGTTGCCACCCGGGCTTTCTGAGTTTCCCACTGTGACAGAGCACGGACTGCCTGCTTCCAAAGCTGGCCGCAGCCTGAGGGTGGGCACCTGTCTATGACCCCACCTGACTCCACCTCCCCCAGGTCCTCCCCCTTTTCCGTCTCTGTCGATTCTCCACCTCCTCCCCCCCCCGGGGCCTTGTTACTTGTCTCCTGCCAAGAGAAAGCCCCTGGACGTGCCATGAAGTTATCTTTATGCCAAGTAGAGAGATACCAACACAACGCTTGTGCTCATCGCTAGGGCTCAGACTTCGGAGCGTCTATGAATTGTGCATCTTCTGTCTTTGCCGCGTCAAACTTCCAGACTTTGTTTCTCTGGCTCTTGCAGGCTCATCGGAACCTGTCTCAGCTCCCAAATTTCGCCTTCTCTGTGCCGTTGGCGTATTTCCTGCTGAGTCAGCAAGCAGACCTCCCCGAGCAGGAGCTCAGCTCTGCAAGGGAGCAGGCCTCTATCCTGATCCGACAGGCGCTCACCATGTTCCCTGGAGGTGGGTGCACCCTCGCAAACCCCCGCATGCACGTAAGCACAATTCAAAAGCTGAAAATGAGTCACAACTGACTTTGGTATCCAGCTGTCTTGGGGTTTTAGGATAAGTGTTTTGATATTGACTGAGAAAAATTTAGTCTCTGAAGACGGGTGTTTTCTAGAGAGAGGGACAGGAGCTGCTGGACGTTAGCAGAACCGTGCAGGAGGGACCCAGTCCACAAATCCCATTTCTCATTGAGTTGGAGAACTTAGAGACAGGGTTGTCCTGGGATTGCACAGAGGTCCTTCCACCATCCCTGTGTTCCCTGGAGTGGTGGGCTGGTGTCCACGCAGAGACAGAGTCCTGTGGCTGATCTTGGTGGTGACAGGAGATCAGAGGGAGCCTGCTGCCCCATCAGGTTCCTGGTGGAGTTGGGCCCTCCTGCCACGTGCGGTTTCACAGAGGGCTGTGTGCCAGGGACAGGCCATGAGGCTCATGCACACTGTCCCCACAGCCCCCTCTCAGTGACCCCTTCACCTCCGTGAGCCTGCTGCGTCCCAGGCCAGGCAGAGGAGGCAGCCAGGATCCCCACTTCTAGGGCTCACATCCCAGGGCAAGGAGACAGGCAGTGGAATGAGCTGAAAAGGATGGTGTATCAGGTGGTGCTAGGTGCTGGGGAGAAAACAGAGCAGGGGGTGTAGACAAGGATGGTGCAGGTCTGAGGAGGTGGCCAGGGCAGGATTGAGGCCTGTGTCACTGAGGATTCCCACCAGACTTGTACGTCTGAGCCTGACACGCAGGGCTGCCTGGCCAAGTCTGCGGAGAACTGACCGTTCCCCGTTGAGGTGTGTGAGGTTAGGAGGCGAGGCCCCTGGTGGGCTCTGCTGTTTGTGTGGGGTCAAGGGTGTTGGCAGCCGCGTGCTGACTGCTGGTGGTGTTTCCGTGCCGCCTGCTGCACGCGGAGCTGCCCTGCTTGCACCCATCCCTGGAAGGTCACTCAGAGACACGGTTCCCCAGGTGACATGGCTGTGGTGAGGCCTCGGGTCCTCAGAGGGAGAGCGCTCTAACAAGTGGGCAGAGCCTGTCTCCGCTCAAGGCCCAAGCCCCACAGGCTGGCTCCCCCAGCAGCCTGCAGGTGGAATGTGTGTGAGCTCAGTGGTTAGGACGCCTTGTATGTTTGCCTGGCGGGTCGTGGGTGCGACCCCTCAGATGCACACGGGGCCGCTGGGAGGCAGGGCAGACGGCCACGTCTAAGGTGGCAGAGCCCCACTGGCCTCACCCTGGTGTCACCCTGCCCTTGGGGGCCCCTCTTCCTCCTGCAGTCCTCCTGCCTCTGCTCGAGTACTGCAGCATGCGGCCCGATGCTGCTGTCGCCACTCACCGCTTCTTTGGACCGGATGCCGAGATCAGGTAAAGACAGGACAGGGCCCGCCCACGTGTGGGTCACGGGGATGCCCCTCAGAGCAGAGCCCGGGAACCATTTGCACTCAGACCCGAGGCTCATGAGGCTGGCTGTCACTGGGAGGGTCCTGCCAGGCGCTCTCTGCAGGAGACCTTGGCGGCCAGACTGTTGTCCCGCCGAGGAGGGCTGGGTCCCAGGTCCTCGTGGGGCATTGCCTCACCGCTCAGACCCAGAGCTGGCTGGTGTGAGAGCAGCTTGCGGCCCAGAGCCCAGGCCTTCCTGGTGAGGAGTGGGCGGGGTGTGGGGCCCCCTGTGCCGGCACCTGCACCTGCTGGGTGGGCTTCGTATCACACACCTGCACGCGCATGGACTGTCTTTCCCAGATGTCTCGTGAAAAATGAAGGTGAACGTGCAGCGTGGGAGCCCCGTTAGTGAACCAGCGTGGCTCTCCAGCGTCTCTGTGTGCACAGACGTACACTTTTCCTCTGTTTTACGTTTCTTTTAAAGAACTCGCACTTACTACAGCCCATCTCCAGTCGGCAGCCCCTCTGGGCAACCTCCTTGGCCCCCAGGCTGCTGGACAGGCCCCTGCACCCTCCCCAGAGGTGCCAGTGGGTGCGTGGAGTCTGTGCCCTGGCGGGCTCTGCTCACAAGCCCCCCTTTCCCACAGCCAGCCCCCTGCCCTGAGCCAGCTGGTGAGCCTCTACCTCGGAAGGTCTCACTTCCTCTGGAAGGAGCCCGCCACCATGAGCTGGCTAGAGGAGAACGTCCGCGAGGTTCTGCAGGCGGTGGACTCTGGGGACCCCACGGTGGAAGCATGTGAGAGCAGGTGGGCCTGGAGGCCAGGGGGGACAGGGCAGCGCTTGGCCTGATGGGTCCTCACGAGAACGAAGCCCATCTGCTCAGGGTGGTTGTCACAAATGTGGCCGCAGGGCCAGGGCGGGCTCCATTCCATGTGCTGTCCCTTTTCTCCCTGGGCCTAGGCGGAAGGTGCTCTACCAGCGTGCGCCCAGAAACATCCACCGCCACGTGGTCCTGTCCGAGGTCAAGGAAGCTGTTGCCGCCCTTCCCCCGGTAAGGGAGAGGGGCTGAAAATGGGAGCTTTGTCACCTGCTGGGCCCCTCCCCTCCCAGCTGGGGTTTTAAGAGGTGGGGCTGTGCTCATGGCTGTCTGAGCGGCTCGGGGGGCCCTGGAGCACTGAAGTGAGAGACCCTGGCACAGGTGATGGAGCCGTTCCTTCTCTGCCGCACGTGCACCCCTGCCGTCTGAGCAGGGCAGGGTGAGCGTCCCCGCCCTTCACCCAGTTTCTTAGTCCAGTAGATGCAGCCTCGCAGCCAAGGACTGATTCTGTCAGAGTGACGGACTCCTCTCGGAGAGGCCAGCCCAGGCTAGAATCAGCTGGAAGTCTGCTGGGGGCACAGCCAGGGCTCACGGCGGTTCTGTTTCCCTTTCTGAAGGACGTGACCACGCAGTCTGTGATGGGCTTTGACCCTCTGCCTCCCTTGGACACCATCTACTCCTACGTCAGACCAGAGAGGTACCTCTCCGTCTCCTGCTTTGCTCCTTTGCTTGGGTGGCTCCGAGGTCAGTGCTTACGGCTCCCTGGCGCTCCCTGCCTCCTCCAGACACGGGCCCTCGGAGGAGGGTGTGATTGGGGTCACGGGTCAGCTTTCGCTGGCCGTGTTCTTTCACTTACTTGTCTGATGTAGAAACGTTTCTGGTCGGGTTCTAGAGCAGGTGTTGGAGGTAACAGTGGGAAGCAAGAGTAACGCACCACCTCTGCCCTCGTGGAGTGTGCGGTGCGGTGGGGGACGTGTTAATTATGGAATCTAGAAATAAGTGTAAAATCAAAACCACAGTAAGCAAGTGCTGATACATAGGACTCAGAACTGAGAAAGGCCTGTGTGGCCAAGCCTGGGAGAGCTTCAGTGAGGGTGCAGCAAGCCCAAGTCTGCAGTGGATTTGTGGACTGCGTTTAGCCTTGGATTGCGGGAAAGCTGCTTTTTTCTTTCCTTCTAGCCTTTCAAGCTGAGTGACTGCCTTACCACGAGGCTGTCGGCACAACCTTGTAGATCTGGAGTGACAGACTTTCCCATTTCAGAAAACGTGTTCTTTCCAGACCTCAGTAGAGGTAGAGCCCATTATGTAGGATAAAGGAATTTTTCTAAAAGTTGGACTGCATGCTTCTAGGGAAATAGTGTCCACTTAAATTCTCAGATTGATTAAGGTGATACTTAGGCATTTGTAATGTTGGTAGGTTCAGAAAAAAAGCTGTCTTGCTGGACATTGTAGCCCTGAGAAGTGGTTGAAGGGCTGTGCCGACCCGAGGCCATCAGTCCTAAATGTCCAGTGGAGCTGGGCTCCAGCACCATGTCTTACCAGGAGGGCACTCCCCAGCACACCCTAGAACCTTCTCTTCACATGACCACTTTGTATCCCCTGCGCGGCGTTTCTCAAAAGCGAGCCGCCCGAGCCGTGGCAGGTGACCCTCCACTCTCTGCTCAGCTCAACCAGCCAGGTCCCCAAGGGCCCGCCCCCCCGGACGCCCTTCCCTGTGAGGCCTGAGCATGTGCCCCAGCTACCGCGTGGGCTGTCTTCCCCCGACCCCAGGGCAGGGTACACAGCTGCACCAGCTGACCTTCTTTCCTCTTTCAGGCTGAGTCCCGTCAGCCATGGAAACACAATTGCTCTCTTCTTCCGGTCTTTGTTGCCCAATTATACCATGGAGGTATGTGAGCATGTCTTGGCCTCTCTCTGCCACGTGGGTTCAGGCCGGGCCGTGGGGTTGTGCACGTCTAGAGGCTTTACTGGCGCCAGCAGCCAACCTGCTCAGGAGGCCGGGACATGCCCACCTGAGACCGTAGCTGCCACCTTGGCCCCTCAACTCAGCGTGGCGCCTTGACCTCCCCCTGGGGCCTGGCCTTGCTCGTCAAACGTGTTTGGGTTGAGGAGCTCCCTTTTCCCGGCAGGGTCCTGGGCAAGCTGGGTGGGGAGCGCTGGGCCTCAGGGCCCAGGACAGCCCTGCTCAGACGAGTCTCATTGCCACAGGGGGAGAGGATGGAGGACGGAGGGGCTGGGGGTCTGAACCGCAACCACGGCTTGAACAGGCTGATGCTGGCCGTCCGAGACATGATGGCCAACTTCCACTTCCACGACGTGGAGGCAGCTCGCGAGGACAGCCCCGAGGGGGACGGGGAGTGGGACTGAGCCCGCGTCCATGCCGTGCCCCAGCGCTGTACAATTATGTTCCTGATTGCTCTTCTGGTCGGAATTGGCCAGTTCCCTGGAGTAGAAATGCTGATGTGTCGTCCGCCTGCCTCCTTTGTGTCTCCTATAAATGTGAATGGGTTACGCTCTGTGCAGCGTGAGCTCTTCTTTCCCGGGGCTGGAATCTGAGGCAGGTGGGTCGGGATCCGCACAGACCCCGAGGTGTCCCAGGAGAGAACATGACCCAGGGTCACACACAGCCAAGCCCCAGCCCCCTGTGAGCTCTCTCCGTGGCCACCCTGCCTTCCACAGTTTGGGGCACAGAGTAGAGAAGGTCCCACAGGTTTTCGGTGCAACATCCCTGCTGAGAACACCAAGGTGTTTGCCTCCATTGGGAACCTGGAACAGGCCGGCCAGGGACAAGAGGTGCTGATGCCAGAGTCCTTGGGCTGGGCACCACTGATGCAGAATCATAGTGGTTTTATGGGGAAACTTCAGGGCAGCCCTGAGCGAGAAGGAGGCCGAGAGGTACACCTTGGGAAGGATGTCCTGGCAGCTCTGGAGATTGTATGTGGCAGAGATGAGGGGGCATTTGATTGCGGGGGAGGGGAGGTCAACAGAGCATGGGGGAGAGCTCATCACCTGGGGCAAGTCCTGGCCTGCTCCACAGCTCAGCACCACACAGGGCTGCCTGTCACTCAGGAGCCTGATTGGTTGTGGGAGGGTCAAGGACACTGAGGTTGGGAGCTGCCAGTCTGTTGGGCCCCCTCCCGGCCCTGACCTCCACTCCTGTAAGTAGCAGACGGGGGTGGGAGGAGGTGCTGCTCACACGCTCTGGGCCAGGATCAGTGTTGGCTGGGCCTCCCAGGAAGTCCCGCACAGTGTTCTAGACATTGATGTGCAGTCACCTTTTGGGGAGATCTGTGAGCTTATCCTGCTGGGAGCTCCCAGCATTTGGGGGTCAACAAACGCCTCTGCTTTGAACACCCATGGAAGGACAGTGCCCTGCAGACGTGTTGATGTCCGTCAGTTACTGCTCATACTTCATCCCATGTCACCGTAACTGGATTTGGTGGGTGGGATTGAGGACGATTGAAATAGTCCCAGGCTGTCCTGGATCCACATTTCTCCCATGAGGGTGTCCTGCGATAAGCTTCAGCCAACAGGACAGGGGTCTGCTGGGTTCCTCCAGGAAGGGGTTCGTTCTCTGATGATGACAGGCAGGGAGAGCTTGGCACCCTGCCTCTTCCAACCTTAAGTACATCTGGATGGGGATGCGCTGTCCGGAGCTGCAGCAGTCGTTTTACAACTAGGAGTTGGTGACCTTCAAAATAGAGCCAGTGTTCTAGAGATAGCGAGGCAGAGAGAGGCTGGGCCCAGACCAGGGTGAAACTGCTTCCTTCTGGGCCTGCTGTCCCGAGAGATGATTAAATCAACAGTGCTCAGCCAAACTGCTCGGGTTTAGGTCATTACTTGAACCTCTGAGTTTCCGTGGAGATGAGAAGACAGCCAGCTCTCTCACATCTAAACATCTGCTCTAAAGGCTTGCTCTGCCCCCCAGGGTCCAGGCAAGGGTGAATGGGCTCCTCCCAGCCGCCTGCTGCCCGTGGTCAGATTGCTAATGGGTTATGCACTCTCCCATCAAGTCGCACCCTACCTCAGGGTAGCACAGACACCACCGGGTGAGCAAACAGGGTGTTCCTCTCTCCGAGTCCAGAGACCTCATCATGACCCAGCTGTCGGCCAGGCCACGAGCCAGGAGGAGCAGGCTGCACGCCCCACATGGCCGCTCGTGGGGCTGTCTCCTGGCTGGCCCCCAGGGTTGGGGAGCTCCGTGAAGGAAGCAGGGCCTGGGCCCTCTGGTCAGGCCATGACCCCCACCTCCTGGTGTGGCCATGGTCGGACACTGTATCTCACTGGACTCTGCAGTGAGGGGCTGTGTACACACCAGCCCCGCCCCACCATGAAGCTCATTGATGCATCAAACGCTCATGTGTTGCAGGCCAAGTGTGTGCCTGGCACTGTTCTTGGTGCTGGGGACCCAACAACTGGGCTCCTGTTCTCACAGCCTCCTCACATGTGGGTCCAGCCCACCGTCTCAGGTTGGTACGTGCTCTGAGGGGACAGTTGTGTCCACCACCTATCTCCTGGCCATTCCTCAGTTTCTCCCAGGGGCACTAGAGATCGAGTTGATACCACTGGCCTTAAGATTATCTGTGATTTCATTTAGACGTTTCCCTCATAACCATAACTAATCACAAAGTTGAGAGTCTCCGTCCCATGAAGTCCCCAACGGGCACATCAGAACCAGATGGGGAGTCTCGAGGCCTCACCCGGAAGAGGACTGGTTGCCTGCCAGAGGCTGTCCAGTTCTCACGCTCTTTGAAGTCTCAGGCGGGGGGAGCATGTCCATCTCAAAGGCCTCTTTATGGAGCTGGGGATGCTGACTTCCCTGCGATGTGCTGACAGAAGCTGACAGAAGCAGGGGGCAAGGCAGCAGACTCGCAGCTGGGGCCCCCAGAGGTGGAAGGTGGTCCTTGGTGAGGGACGGCTGCAGTGTGAGTCCTGGGACCCGTGTGGCAGGGACAGAGCTGGGGCCTCACGGCCGCGGGCATGCACAGCCCCTCGCTGCTGCTGGGACCACCCTCACTGGCCGTGGCACCACCCCCTGGTCCTGGGAGGCTCTGCTCCCTTCGGGGTTCTCCATGAGGAGGAGAGAATGGGAGGTGTGAAGTCCTAGGGCGGGGAGCTCGGCGTGTGGGCCCATCCTGTGCCTGGTGCCTGTGGCGTGTGGGGCTGTCTTCTCATGTTCTCCGTGGGGAGGCGGGGGCTGGGGTCCTCATGCCCTGCCAGCAACAGGCCAACAGGTCCACCCCCACGTGTCGCCCTGTGCAAACACGTGGCCTATGTCCACCAAAAGATGGGGCCAGAACACCCAGCAGGTACTGTTTGTAACAAGATGGGAGATGCCCAGTGGGGTCTGTGCATTAGACCACTACTCAGCCACGAGGATGTCAGGGAGTGGCTCCCAGGGCAGGCGGACGCCCTAGCTGTTCTGGGGCAATTAACGTTTTTGTGATTGGTCTGGGTGCTGCCTTCCTGGCTGTGTTTAGGTTGGTGCATCCACAAACCTGCAGATTTACAACTCGTGTACTCTCATGTATGATGTTCTTCAATAAAAAGCACAATCAAAAGGGGGAGCAGCTTGTCAGTGGGGTGAGGCAGATGGAAGGGATGGTTATTATTTGTAAGTGGGCACGAATGTGTGATGACACGTGGGCCGCCTGGCACTCGGGTCGGGGAGAGAGAGTGGGCTTGAACGGGAATGTCACAGATAACACTCAACACTGAGACCCCCCTCCCAGCTCCCTCCCAGCCCTGCTGCCACCACCGAACAAGGCCCTTACCTCTCTTGTTGCCTCAGGTTGTCTCCCCTGTCCGCAAACCATTCTGTTCTCCTCCCACCTCTGCTCTTTAGAGGAGAAACTTGAGTCTTCAGCGAGAAAGTGCTGGGAGCACCCTGGAGCGAGGCCATTCTTGGCCGTGCACCATGTGGCTGGAGACAGAGGTCTGCCCTTGAAGTGGTTTCTCTGTAGAGGAAGTGGGGGCTGTCAGCTCTGTCCCTGCCCCTCCCCCCACGGAGGATGAGGCAGAGCAAGAGCCTGGTGTGACCGGGATGCCCTCCCACAGGGCTCCGTGAGGGGGCTGGGCGTCCTAGGGGGCAGGGGCTGCCCTTGTGAGCATCTAACGTGGGGTAGGGAGCTAGGGGTTCAGGCTGGGGGTGCATGGTCAACACCCAACGACTGTTTCCAGGGCAGAGTGGCATCAGGTGGGTGGCCAGAGATCAGAGACGGCTCCAAGGAGGAGGCGGTGTTTGCAGGGGGCCTGGAGCAGAGTTAGAGGAGGCCCCCACATGGGTAGACCCTGGGAGTGGGGCCAGGCTGGGAGCGCTGGTTGGCTGAACACAGGTGAGAGGGGAGACGCCCTGCTGAGCCTGAGTCACGTGTCCTTGGAGCCAGGGCAGCCCTGGCTGTTGTTTGTGCTGCCCAGAGGAAGGCCGGCCGGGGTGCCGTGCGCGGGTGCTCTCTGATCGTGCGTCCAGGGTGCACGCCCATCATGTGGCCACCCTCAGGAGGAGGGGCTCCGGGGACTTTAAAGCTTCATTCTTCCTGGGACCTCAGCCCACCCCAGGCCTGGAGAAGCAGGCGGTCTGGCCAGCCACGAGGCTGCAAGCGGCATAGAAATGCATGTCTGGACCTGAGCAACGGCACCTCTACGGAAGAGGTGGGGAGGTGGGCTGAGGGTCTGGGGTCCGGAGAGACTACAGGGTTGGTGCAAGGGAGCTTGGGGTCCTGGCTGGGAAGCAACCACTCTGCCGGGAAGCTGGGGTCTCTTCAGCTGGGTCATGGCTGAGCTGACTGACAGGGTGAATGTGAGGGCGGTCCAGGGGACACGAGCCCCGCTGGTGGCACCATGAGCTGAGCGGGACGCCTGAGAGTGAGGACCCCTTCCTGCTCCCTGGTGAGACTATGTCTATGCAGGGTCCCCAGAGGAGGCTGCTGGGCTCCTTCAACTGCACCCCCCCAGCCACCCCTCACCTCAGGCTGGCTGCCAACCAGACGGGGCCCCGGTGCCTGGAGGTGTCCATTCCCGACGGGCTCTTCCTCAGCCTGGGGCTGGTGAGCATGGTGGAGAACGTGCTGGTGGTGGCCGCCATTGCCAAGAACCGCAACCTGCACTCGCCCATGTATTACTTCATCTGCTGCCTGGCTGTGTCCGACCTGCTGGTGAGCGTGAGCAATGTGCTGGAGACGGCGGTCATGCTGCTGCTGGAGGCCGGCGCCCTGGACACCCGGGCGGCCCTGGTGCAGCAGCTGGACGACGTCATTGACGTGCTCATCTGTGGTGCGATGGTGTCCAGTCTCTGCTTCCTGGGCGCCATCGCCGTGGACCGCTACATCTCCATCTTCTACGCACTGCGGTACCACAGCATCGTCACGCTGCCCCGCGCGTGCTGGGCCATCTCCGCGATCTGGGTAGTGAGCGTCCTCTCCAGCACGCTCTTCATTGCCTACTACAACCACGCGGCCGTGCTGCTTTGTCTCGTCGGCTTCTTTGTAGCCATGCTGGTGCTCATGGCGGTGCTGTATGTCCACATGCTGGCCCGGGCCTGCCAGCACGCCCGAGGCATTGCCCGGCTCCATAAGAGGCAGCGCCCTGCCCACCAGGGCTTCGGCCTCAAGGGTGCCGCCACGCTCACCATCCTGCTGGGCATTTTCTTTCTCTGCTGGGGCCCCTTCTTCCTGCACCTCTCACTCATGGTCGTCTGCCCTCAACATCCCATCTGTGGCTGCGTCTTCAAGAACTTCAACCTCTTCCTCACCCTCATCATCTGCAACTCCATCGTTGACCCCCTCATCTACGCCTTCCGCAGCCAGGAGCTCCGAAAGACCCTCCAAGAGGTAGTGCTGTGCTCCTGGTGAGGCTGCAGGCTCGAGGCCACGGTGCTGGGCAGAGGGAGCTGGTGATGCCATGTGGCCTGTGGAGCAGGGCAGTCGCTTGCCAAAAAGGACAGACGAGATGATCTCCGGAGGTGTGGATGCATGGACCCTCTGGGGCCGGAGAAGGGAAGAAGCACCCATCTCCAGGAGTTGCCGTGGAGAGTGCAGGAGGCTGGGGAGATGGTGGGGCCACAGGCACGAGGGGCAGGTGCCGGGCTTCTGGGCAGCATCTCTGCCCACTCCCGGAGAGCTACGCCTCCACCCAGGGCCCCGGCAAGCTGTGCACACACCCACCTCTGCTGCCGGGTCTGGGGATTTGTGCCCCTGCCTGTTGGGATGTGAAGTCTCTGTGTTAGGAGCAGGACAAGTACTGCTCCCTAGGAGGGCCTCAGGAAGAGGAGCTTTGTGACCAGCAAGACCTGGCCTTCCAGGACCGCTCCAGGAAGCAGTGAGCCTCTATTTCAGGCAGAGGGACCACGTCTCCTGGGGCTATGGTGGAGGGGGGCGCTGGTCTAAGGCTCGGTGGTGACCAGAGGGCTGGGGGCCCATCCGTGTGTGCCGCACGCACCCGGCAGACAGGGCCGGCCAGTGCCTGCCGGGCCAGCGCGGAGGCTGTCGGCCGGAATCAGAGGCCGGCGTCCAGGGCGTCAGGGCTGGGAAGCATTCTGGTAATAAATGCTGTGCTCGGTGCAGACTCATCGCCGCCCGCCTTGCCTCCTTCTGGAAATTGCTCGAGCCTGGAGGGAGGAGGAAGGGGGAGGGGCAAGGGTGGGGTTGAGGGTGATGGACAGGGAGAAATCCCAGAAACCAGCCAGAAACCATGGCTGGCAGGCCCGGGTGAAGAACCCACAGCCCCAAAGGACCCAGAGTGCCCGAGGCGCTGCCCAAGGCGAGTGTGTGGGGGCCCCAGTGACACCTGCTCTGGGCCTGTGTCTTCGCTTTCTCCTCGTGGTGTAAACCCCAGCTCAGAGCACCTAGAGTGAGAAACAGCAGCTGCCCCGCCCCAGTGACCTCCATGGGGACCCGACTCGGCACAGTCCAGGGTGCCCTTAGCTGCAGCAGGAGCAGGACCACCGTGACCCATATGTGACCTCAGCCTGAACACTTCCCTCTCACAGCCCAGTCATGCCGCCCCTCCTCCATGTCTGCCCACAGTGCAGAGTGTGCTGGGGGGTGGGGCCTGCTCTCCCCCAGGACTGCCCTCCTGGGAAGTATTTGAGGCAAGGCCTCCCAGAATGGAGTGGGGCTGTCCAGGGACTGTCCAAGCCCAGGCCCCGAAGGAGTGGACATGTGGGGTGAGCCCTGCTGCTGGTGCCGGGGAGCCCTTGGGCCCCCGTCTGTTGCAAACCTGGGTCTCTCACTGAAGAGCCCACCTGGTTTCCTCCACACATGCTGAGCGTACAGTCGACCCCCTTCCTGGTACAGGTTCGGCGGCGGCAAGGGTGATGGCATCAGCCAATCTGAAGGCAGGTCTAGTAATACCTAAAGTTTTCGGCAGCCACTGGCCAGCCACCCCCGACTCTGCCCCAGCCAGCGCCCACCCATGCTGGCAGCTTCAGCCCAGACTGCTGGTCTCAAGGCCAGGAGCTGGTTCCCGGCAGGGCTAGCCTTTGCAGGGGGACAGGACGGTGAGTCAGCCTTGAACCTGGCACCAGAGCCCTCTGGGGAGGGAGGGAGAGCGGGCCTGGCCCGACACCATCACGCGGGGAGGCAGGGCGTGCGGGTAATGGGTCTTGGCCAACGGGATGCTGCAAAGCTTCTTCCTTTGCTCAGTCGGGGAGGTGCAGCCAGCTCCGGGGAAGAGCCAAATGCTCACCAAGGACCCCCTGAATGGGGACAGGGAGGGGCCCCAGGCAGCCGGAAGCCAACCACCGAAAGCCACATCACGGACACACTGTGGGGGAGGGGTGTCTCTTGAGAACAAAAGACCCATTTCTAGACTAGCCAACTGGAGAGCTTCAGGGTGGGGGGGAAGAGGGGCTGTGCACAGCCACACCCTGTCAGTGCACTCTGGAGTGCAGCTACACACACCACAGGCCTGTTCAGCCGACTGCCTGTGGGGCCTCCACGCACTGTGACCGAGACCCTTCCTGGAAGATTCAGAAGGACCTTATTATAAGGTGGTTTCACTACAATGTCTGACCCCAGTGGTATTCTGTATGTGTAATATAATGTCTGTACTGCATGTCCACTTCATACCCTCCTTTCTCTTCTGACCAGTGGACCCTCTTCCCCGTTTGCCTCCCAAGAATCCCCCAGCTCTGTCTTAGGCGCACACTGTCTCACTACATGGCCCCTACCACCATGTTGTGTTGGCCTCACGTGGACCAAGAGTCCAGGAGTCCGGGTGACACCAGGACGTGAATCAGACAGAAGTCACAGCCCACCATTCCCCACCCTGTCAGTCCCTCGCCTGGCTTGTGTCCTTGTGATAATTCCTGACACCAGCATTCACTGAGCAGCAGCTACGTACCAGGACTGTACCTGGCAGGGGTACAAAGCATCCCCATGTACCAGGTCCATTTGGAATCTCATGGCAGCCCCCCGAGGGAGGAGGGGCAGGTACCTGGCATCCCCCACTGCAGAGAAGGACCGTGAAGCTCAGAGCTGCCGTTGTAAGCCACCCTCCTTCTGACTCGGCGTTTCTGAGCCCTGCCCCATGCTTTCTTCTGGAGGGCTCGGTGCCTGCTGCAGCATTTTCCTGCGGGCCCCACCCCTGCTAGAGTACCTTGTTTGTCCCTTCATGCCACAAGACAGGGAGCTGAGAGGCGTCCATCTCGGTCTTTGGGGTGGGAACATGGGGCTGGTCCCTGATCGGGTGTGGGGAAGAAAGACTGTCCTTGCAAAGCCGTGGGGTGGGGCTGCCGCAGCGGTGGGACCCGAGAGGGCAGCCTGGGCGGGGTCCGAGAGCCAAGAGGGGCTTCTATTGTCCTCCCTGGAGCCCACCAGCCCCTCCCTCCAGTATGCGGGGGCCCCCAGACTCCCGCCCCCGCCCCCCGCCCGCGGGCCCCCAGACCCTGGTGGCGGCGGGAGGAGGCGGCGGGCGGAGGCGGCGCGTCGCGCGGCCGAGCGGGGATGCGCGGTGCTGATGCTGCAGGCCGGTGCTGCATTCTGCGGCGGCGTCCCCCGATTGGCCGCGCGCGGTGACGCCAGGCCGGGCGCTGCGGGCGGGGCCCGGCCTATAAGAGCGGGCGGCGGGGGCGGCCGGCCCTCCGCAGCCAGCCCCGGCCTGTACGCGCGTGTCCCGCAGCCGCCCGTCGCACGCACCGAGCATGAGGGAGATCGTGCACATCCAGGCCGGCCAGTGCGGCAACCAGATCGGGGCCAAGGTGAGGACGCGCGCCGCCCCCCGCCCCCCGCCCCCGCCCCGGCTCCGGGCCCTGCCACCGCCGCGCAACCCGCCTCCCCACCCACAGCCGGGCCCCGGAGGGAGGGAAGCAGCGAGGCGCCGCACCCGGAGCCGCACTTGCCGCTGCGAAGCCAGGAACAAAGGGACGAGCCGGGCCCCGCGCCCGGCGGCCGGGGCACCGGGATCCCTGCCCTGCCACGTCCACATCGTCTTCTGTCTGTCCCTGCCCGGGTTACCTCAGGCCTGCGGGAGCGCCGCGCAAGTCGGCGGCTGAGCTCCATCCACAGCGGCTGCAGCTGTGGGGGCTGTTTGGGCGTGGCCCTCTTTGGGGTCGCAACTCAGCCTTGAGCGAGATGGGTGGGGTGGGCAGGTTTGGGTGGGGCGTCCCCTTCAAAGACGAAACGATTCTGTCTGCCCTGTTCCCGCTGCCCCCAGGAGCAGGATGTCCTCCAAGCCGCCAGAGCCATCCCCATGCCCCAACCTCGTTGTTCAGCTTCCTGACCCCACCCTATTCCTTTGTTGGGGGAGGGGTTGGGCCCAGACTCGGGGTGACCTTGGTCCAGGACTGGACTTTTCCTCCAGCTCAGCCCAGCCTGGGCAAACCTCCCGTGGGTTTGGACAGCACCCACCCAGGGCCTGTGGAGCCTGGGGGTGGGATGTTGGGAACAAAGCCCCACTCCTGGGATGGAGAGCTGCATCACCACCCGGCTCCTCCCCTCCATTGTTAGCCCACCTCGAAGATGTTGGAACTAAGGGTAAGAGGAGGTGGTTAATCCCCACTGGAACCTAGGAGACAGGTGTCACGTCCCCAAGTCCAGGGAGACTATCCCTTGCCCAAGGTCACGCAGCAAGTGCGAGACAGAGCCACGCTACCCTCCGGCTCTCAGTCCCTGCAGATGTCCAGCCCAGGGCTCAGGTTAGGTGGGTGGGGCCTGCTGCGCACTGGGGCACCCCACAGAACAAAACAGGGGAACCGGGGTGGCTTTGTCAGGACCAAGGCCAGGGACCCAGGGTGGGAGTGGTGCAGGGCGGGTTTCCCAAAGGAGGCAGTGGGAGGAGACAGGTCTTGGAGGTGAAGGGGCCTAGGAAGGGGGTTCCTCTGGAGGCTGTTGCCATGGAAACGAGGCAAGAACAAAAAGCTAATTACAACGCCGCTGGGGCAGCCTCGTGGCTGACATATAAATTGCAACTTCTTCTCTAGGGTGGAGGCGACTTGGACGGGGTGGAGGGGTGGTACCAGGGAGACTCCCTAATCACCCGAAGAAACAGCTGTGCCTGCCCCAGGAAGGGGGCTGGGGGAGGGGGAAGCCTGGGGGATGATGGCCTCAAATCAAATCAGGACTCCCGGGGCAGTCGCTGACAGCTGCCCTGGCCAGTTGGGAGGGGTGGAGGGCTCATTAATGTGGTCACAGGGGCCAGGCCTGCCCTGAACATCTGCTCCTCGGAGGGTCAGGGGTCACTGGGGGAAGGGAGGGCAGCCCTGAGTTCTGCCTGAGCCTGGGGGAGTGGTGATCTGGTTATACACCCCTCCTCTCTATGGCCTGGACAGACACATATCAAGCAAAGGCAAGTCCACGCCCTGAGCTGTAGCTGCGGTGGGGGGAGGGCTGGGGGGGGTGGCAGGAGGGGGAGGATGGAAGGCAGAGCCAGTAGCCTGAGTGCTGGACAAGTGTCCTTGGCTGAGATTTTTTTTCCTGCTTCTTAGAGGTGTGGCCTCCTGGGTTTGCTCATTATTTTTTATTCCTTTTGGGTTGATTTTCTTACTTTATATTGTTTTAAAAATTAGTATCTGATCCTTTCTAACAATTCAAACCAGAGAGAGGTGGATTTTGTGGGGAGAGGAGCTATTTCTTTCTTTTCCGCCTTTTTTGGTGACCAGTGACAGCAGTTGAGCATCTTCCTTCTGGCCTCCTTGTCCTCAAAAGTCTCCAGAGACCCAATTGAAGAAAGTGCTCAAAGCCCCCGGGCCAGCCCCAGCTGGTGCTGCCGTCTGCCCTGTGGACAGGCGGTTCATTGGCTGTTTCTGTCTCCTGATCCCATGGTGGCTGTGGGCGCCCTGGTGAAGGGGGCGGGCGAACTTTTCCTTCCCATCACCAGCAGCGACTGGCCGATGGGCAAGGGCGGCAGCTCTAGCGAGGGGCCTGGCTGTGGGGGATGGAGAGGGGTCAGGGCGATTGGGGCCAGGAGAGAACACACCTCTCCTGAGCGGTAGCTTGCCTGCATTACACTCACGGCAACGATCACGATCGCTGCGTATTGACCGCTGTGCCTGGTGTTCAGGCCCATCGCCTCCAAGACGTGCGGTGAGATAGGGGATCGCCCTTCCCCCAGGGGTCGCTCCGGGAAGTGGAGGCACCGCCCAGGAGGGACAGGGCAGGGGTCGGAGTCTAGGTCTGCTCGGATCCATTAGGGTGGGCGGGGACGCCCCCTCCCACCGACGCCACACATCAGGCGGATGAATCCGGGGACCCCATCCTTCTCCTCTGGGGTGCAGGGCCATCCAGGAGCCTTTGTCTGCGCCCCCTTCTCTCGGCCGCTGGGCGGAGCCTCGGAGGGGCGGGCCCTGGCCCTGACCGCCAATGGGGGGAGGGATTTCCTGCTTTCCCTGAACCCGCCTCCTAAATGGGTCACTGTAGCGCTTGCTGTGCTCGGGGCGGGGAGGGGCTTCGAGGTCCTGAAAGGGTTTAACACCCGTGAGTCGGCAAGCCCTCCCTCCGCGGAGCCGCGTCCCCCCACTTGCCGTACCGACGCCTCCCGGGCCCCCGAGCGAGGACGCGGCAAAGGATCAGCACCACGGACAGCGCAAAGGGCACGGGGGTCTGACGTAGGAGCCACGGCCAGCACCCTGGGTTGGGTCCAGGGGCCACCTGGCAGTTTTCTCAACTGCAGTGATGGTCATGAGTATTTCTTCTTTAATTTACAAAGTTGTATTTTATTATTGATTGAATATTACATAATATATTTTACTAATACACTTATTATAAGTCACATTTTTTATTAGTTTTAACCACAAAAGCAATTAATATATTCTTCTAAAAAGTTGAAACATTGCAGATAAGTGCCCATTTAGCCACCTCATGCCCCTAGGTCCTGCTCTCCTGGGGGGACAGTTTTGTTTTCCATTCTTCCAGCCTGTTTTCTGTGCATGTGCATCTATCTATATATATATCTTCGTAGAAAAATGTAACATCTTTTTGAAGTTCCCTTTTTTACTCTACATATCATTATGCAGTGTGCCTTTCCCTCAAGGATGTGTCTCGGGGATGTGCTCATATCAGTGACGATATTTTACTGCACCACAGTATCCCAAAGTATACTGATTTTTAAAAACTTTTATTTTTGTTATCTGTGCATATGGCTTTACAGATTTAAATAGCATCTAACCTTTTAACTCAATGAAGCCACTATTTGCTGAATGCATCAAGCCTTATGCTAACCCCTTAAGGAGGATACTATTATCGTGTCCACTTTACAGATGAGAAAACTGAGGTCTCAGGAGAGAGAGTCACTGGCACACACTGACTGGTGCTGGTATCTTGTCCATCACCTCCTGGAGGACCATGCTTTCCAGAGATACATTTTCAGTAACTCTCTGTGGATGTGTTGATGGCAGGGTGACTGACTCACTCCCTCCTGGCCCCACACTTGCTGTCTCAAGCTCATCACTCCTCTGCAGGGGCTGTGGTGTCCCTGAAACCAGAGGTCTGGGGTGTCTCAGAGCTCTGGGGACCAAGACCCTAGCTCCCGCTTTCATGTAGGCCTCAGGCTGAGGAGGCCATGAAGATCCAAGTAGTGGTAGGAAGCTCTGATCGGGCCCCGAATGTCTCAGTGACATTTCTGTGTGTTTATTTTTTTCTAATTACAAAATTAACACACACAATGTAAAAAGAACAGTTAACAATGACAAAACGGGGAGTAAATCCCCTACCCTCACTGAGTGACGACCTCTGATAACAGCCTCTCTGGATGAACTGCCAAGACTTTTCTATGCATTTTATAATAATGATAACACTGTTGATAATGATCAGTTTTAATTTTTTATTTATTTTTTAAAAATATTTTTTATTAATTTGAGAAAGAGAGAGTAAGTGAGAGCACAAGGTGGGGGGGGGGAGTTCAGAGGCAGAAGGAGAGGCAGATTCCCCGCTGAGCAGGGAGCCCTGATGTGGGGACTCTGGGATCACAACCTGAGCCGAAGGCAGACGCTTAACTGACTGAGCCACCTAGGCGCCCCTAATTACCAGAGTTTTAAAAAATATTTTCTAACTAATCTTTTGTTATTGTTTAGAAATTAACATGTGACAATTCCAAAAGAGCCAAAGGGTATACAGTGAGAAGAACTTTCTCCCAACCCAGACCCACATTCCCAGGCCCAGGTCCTTGGAATGGACACCTCTGTGCCTGTTAGAGACATCTATATATAGATAAATATGTGAAAACTGGATTCTAACTGCTTTTTTCACGGAGCCGTCTTTTTGCCAGCACATGACTCACATGTAGAGTCCTGTTATTTCTCGAGGCCTTCATACCATTCATCTTCTGAAAGTCACTCCAACCCTGAGGAGCAAAGGGGAGGGGCACTGGGAAGTCACGCAGTGTGTGACTAATGACCCTCCTTGCATGGGCCTACTGTGCTCCACACAGCTTGGAAATGCCCTTGGGGTGAGGGCCAAGCTCTGTGCAGCCTTCCCTTCACCCAGGGGATGTGTCTTTGTGTGCTGACATATATGCACGCATTCACATGCTTCCCATGATCAGCTCGCTTTATTCCCACAAAGACTTGTTTCACCATCAGGCCTATTGAACAGATGAGGACCCTGAGGCACAGAAAATCTTCAGGACCTTCCCAGGGTCACACAGCTGGGAAGAGGTGGTCCAACTCCTGAATGTAGGCCCTGCTCTGTGCTTTTGTGCTCTGGAGCAGATTTTGAGAAGCGCTGTGGGTCCCAGCCCTAGGGGGGAGTAGGGTGGGTGGCAGCAGGTGGTGGAGAGAGTGAACCCTGGGAGTCTGGGCTGTGCCAGCTCTTTGCGGACAGGTTGGGTGAACCAGGCAAGTCATTCCCTACTCAGGCTCCCCGTGGTTCCCATTGGCTGAGGCTGATGATGTGCTGGGCCCTGCCAGACCCTGTCTCTGGACATCTTTTGCCCGGACACTGAGGGGCACGTGTATCCTGGGCTCTGTCTCTGTCACTTACTGTAGGCAGCTCTTTGCCTTCTCCGTGCCTTGGTTCTTTCATCTGAAAAGAGAGAATAAAGAAAACCACCCCAAGAGGGTGTTTATTACTAACCCCTCATGGAGGAGTGGACTGTCCAGGGCTCCTGGTTAGCAAGAGCAGAGCTGAGTCTGGGAGACCTGGGTCTGTGTCATCTGAGCCCTGAACCACTCTGAGGGCGCCAGGCACCATGAACGTATAGACAGTGGATGTGCATATTTACTATGATAATTTTCTTTTTTTTTTTAAAGATTTTATTTATTTATTTGACAGAGAGAGACACAGCAAAAGAGGGAACAGAAGCAGGGGGAGTGGGAGAGGGAGAAACAGGCCTCCCTCTGAGCAGGGAGCCCAATGCGGGGCTCGATCCCAGGACCCTGGGATCATGACCTGAGCCGAAGGCAGACGCTTAACAACCGAGCCACCCAGGCACCCCTACTATGATAATTTTCTGACAGATGACAGAGCTTGGGGCTTTTCTCTGAAGTCACTCAAAGGGGCTAGTGCAAGCTTTGAGTCCAGGCCCCTAATTTGACACCCAGGGCTGAGTTCATGGGAGGGAAGGGCCTGGTGGGGGTCATAAGCACCTGCTGACCCTTCCTTTCCCCCCTGCAGTTCTGGGAGGTCATCAGTGACGAGCACGGTATAGACCCCAGTGGCAACTATGTGGGGGACTCAGACCTGCAGCTGGAGCGCATCAGCGTCTACTACAACGAGGCCTCTTGTGAGCTCCCACCCTGCCCCCATGCTTGATCTGGGAGGAGGGAGGAGAGGGCACCTTGACTGCTGGGCCTCAGCATCTCTGCCCTCCTATCAGTTGGTTGGCAGGTGTAACCCAAGACTCACAAAATAAAGATGAGGAACCCTAGAAACTGCCACCATAGTGAGATTCAAATATGTGTAATCCTCACATGCATAGTCTAGGGGATGGACAGGGCTGGGCAGGGTCATGGAGGCTTCTCAGGAAGCCCATGGGAGGGTCCAGAGCGGGGGTCACTTAGCCACTGGTGTAAGATTATGTCCATAGCGAACTGGAGAAATATTAACCTGCCCCCGTGGATGTATTATGTGGTCCTGGCTGTCTAGGGTGTTGACCATGATCCCCATTTCACACGTGGTTCCAGCCTCTTTGACCCCAGAGTCTGAACGCTTATGGTGACAGCATGACTCTGGCAGGCCAGGGCAGGATTTAGAGGGCAGGAGGAGCCCCTGACCCTCTGTGACCCACATAACCCACCCCTTTCCCCTCAGCTCATAAGTATGTGCCTCGGGCCATTCTGGTGGACCTTGAGCCCGGAACCATGGACAGCGTCCGATCTGGGGCCTTTGGGCACCTTTTCAGGCCTGACAACTTCATCTTCGGTAAGTTTCTCTTGTCCCACACTCTGATGCAGACCCCATCACGGGCAAATCCAGATCAGCAGAAACGACAGGGCAAAGTCACCCCTTAGCAGGACAGAACTGACCTTCCCGTTCTGCATTTGGCAACAGAGGCCCAGAGGAAGGGTTCTGCACAGGGCAGAACAATGTGTGAAACAGAGAATTGAGCTTATAGGACTGTTACAGGAGTCAGGCAGGACAGGAGTCAGTCTCCAGAGGATTCAAGTTCACGGGCATGCAGCACTGCTGTCATTAAGAGGGCATCACCCCATTTCTGTCTTCTGGAGCTCAGCACCCCAATTGATGGGCACCAGTCCACATTCAGACCCCAAGCGGCAAGGGATTCTGGGGCTCTGGGGGCTGTAGTTGGCACTTCCAGCATGACCAGCCGGCGGCTGGAGGGTAGGGCTGGTAGACTCACCCAGAGCCCCCCCCAAGGGAGGCAAAGCTGGGTTCTCAATTCCTGTCTAGAGCCCTTACTACCCGGCACCAGGCAGTGAGGCCCGCCACCCGCAGCATGGCTGGCGTGGAGGGTCATGGAGGGAGTGAGAAGGTGTGGGCACCCTCATTTCACAGAGAGGAGACAGAGCTTCCACAGTTGCTCTCTGGTATGGCCCCTGTTCAGGCAGGCGCTGTAGGTCTGACTAGTCTGTGTCCCCCTCCTGCTGCCCCCGCACCCCCACAGGTCAGAGCGGGGCCGGCAACAACTGGGCCAAGGGTCACTACACGGAGGGTGCTGAGCTGGTGGACTCTGTCCTGGACGTGGTGCGGAAGGAGTGTGAGAATTGCGACTGCCTGCAGGGCTTCCAGCTGACCCACTCCCTCGGCGGGGGCACGGGCTCGGGCATGGGCACGCTGCTCATTAGCAAGGTGCGTGAGGAGTACCCTGACCGCATCATGAACACCTTCAGCGTGGTGCCCTCGCCCAAGGTGTCGGACACGGTGGTGGAGCCCTACAACGCCACGCTGTCCATCCACCAGCTGGTGGAGAACACGGACGAGACCTACTGCATCGACAATGAGGCCCTGTACGACATCTGCTTCCGCACGCTCAAGCTGGCCACTCCCACCTACGGAGACCTCAACCACCTGGTGTCGGCCACCATGAGTGGCGTCACCACTTCCCTCCGCTTCCCGGGCCAGCTCAACGCCGACCTGCGCAAGCTGGCCGTGAACATGGTGCCCTTCCCGCGCCTGCACTTCTTCATGCCTGGCTTCGCGCCGCTCACCGCCAGGGGCAGCCAGCAGTACCGCGCACTCACGGTGCCCGAGCTCACCCAGCAGATGTTCGATGCCAAGAACATGATGGCCGCCTGCGACCCGCGCCACGGCCGCTACCTGACGGTGGCCACCGTGTTCCGTGGGCGCATGTCCATGAAGGAGGTGGACGAGCAGATGCTGGCCATCCAGAGCAAGAACAGCAGCTACTTCGTGGAGTGGATCCCCAACAACGTGAAGGTGGCCGTGTGCGACATCCCGCCCCGGGGGCTCAAGATGTCCTCCACCTTCATCGGCAACAGCACGGCCATCCAGGAGCTGTTCAAGCGCATCTCGGAGCAGTTCACCGCCATGTTCCGGCGCAAGGCCTTCCTGCACTGGTACACGGGCGAGGGCATGGACGAGATGGAGTTCACCGAGGCCGAGAGCAACATGAACGACCTGGTGTCCGAGTACCAGCAGTACCAGGACGCCACGGCCGAGGAGGAGGGCGAGATGTACGAAGACGATGAGGAGGAGTCCGAGGCTCAGGGCCCCAAATGAAGCCGCTGGAGGGGCGGAGCCAGGCTGCGGCTGTGGCCAAGAGGCCTGTCCCCCAGAGCCACGTCGCCATTGACACCGCCCCCAGCCTTGCCCCCGCCAGCTCCGGCCACGGCACCCCAGGGCTCCCGAGTGCTTGTCCTCCAGTATTTATGGCATCCCCACCCCACGTGAGTCCTGTCTTCCCTCCATAGGTCGGGTCCACTTCTGTGTCTGCTTTATTGTCAGCTCCAGGCCTGTTTTATGGTTTGTTTTGTTTTCTTTTGTTTTTTTACTGGTTTGTGTTTATATTTTGAGGGGGGATACTTAATAAATTTATTGCTGTCAGATATCCCTGCCTGGTGCTGGAGATTTCTTTTTATTCTGGAAAGTTGGGTCCAGAGGGGTGAGGAGGGACAGACAGGGAGGCCCTGGGAGGGGGGTGAGGGGGAGGAAGCGTCATTGTCTCCCAGGCTGGTGGCTGTGCTTGAAGCCTGTGGGTTCTGAAGGCACAGCTGCTGGGAGCTTCCGGAAGTGGGGTCCTGGGGTTGGGCCATGCCTAGATGAAGCCTCATCCCAGAACCACAGGTTCAGCTCGCCCTGGACTTGAGAACTATCCCTCGTCCCCCACAGGGAGACTCGCTCCAGAGCTTTCCTCTGCCAGGCCGCCGGAGACCCTAAGGAGAGGTGGGAAGGGAGGACCTTGAACCCTCCGCAGAGAAGTGTGGTGTGTGGGAGAGTTGGGTCTTGGGCCCTGAGAAGGGGCTGGTGGGGGTTAGTGGGCTGTGGCCCACGGTGGCAGGCGCACCCCAGTACACCCTGGCGGGGAGCCGTGTGCTGGCCCCGTGCGCCCCCTGGTGGCCTTCCTGTGTCCGACTGCACGGGCGCCTGGAAGGGGCCCACCACTAGCGTGGATGGAGGGCGCCTGGGCCCCAGACTTCCCACACCCCGTCTCTCGAAGCCAGGGGTTTCATCCAGCCTAGCCCCACCTGGGACATCAAAGCGGCTTCAGTGCAGGCGGCACCCTGGCGCCCAGCCTTCTGTGCAGAAGAAGGAAAGCCAAGGAGACCGCTGGCCCTGAGGTAGACTAGGAAACTGAAGCCCCAAAAGGGTCCAAGTCTCGGGCTCTCGCCCTGACACAGGCTGGGCTTTGGGGTCTTTGGGGCCCCCTGAGCAGCGGAGAAGCACGTCCTAAAAGCCAACGCTTCTGGGCACCTGCTCTGTGCCTGGCCACACTTGCTCCCCACCTTCAGTGCTGTGTCCCTCCACCCCACACGTGCAGTGACCGACGAGGCCACATGGTGAGTGGGGGGCTGCGCCCTGCTCTGGGCCGCAGCAGCTGGGTCCCCCTGACCAGGGCCTCGCAGGGCTGCTGTCCTCCACACAGTGCAGGCAGTGGTGCCCACAGCTCAGGTTCTCAAGGCTTTCGGGCCCCAAGAGAGTTGAGACACCTGCCCAGTGTTGACCAAGGTCCGTCTGGCCCTTGACATTCACAGATGCTCCTACCGGGCCCCAGGTCCACTGTCTTACTGCGTGGGCACCTGGAAGGGGCCCACCACTAGCGTGGATAGAGCTGCCTTCTCCTGAGAGCTCAACACATACATCTCGCTTAACCTTCACAATGATGCCACGAGGTACACATCTCCTAGGCAAAGAAATGGAGGCTCAGAGAAGTGAGGGCATTTTCCAGCTGACAAGTGGCAGAGCCTGGTGTCCGGCCCATGGCTATGCACCTCTCCATTTGGCTGAAAATGGCCAAAAATTGTACTTCCCTTCTGAGCACTGGCACCCACCAGAACTCAGATGAGCCTGGCCTCCCTGGGCCACCCTGCCTTTGTGGAGTTGGCTGTCAGGCCAATCCCCTCCTTCCTCCTCCCAAGGCCCACAGCCCAACTTAATACAAATGTGTGGTGTGCATTTTGGTGGGGACTGTGTTGGTGGTGATGTGGGGGGGTGAAGGAGAGGAACCCCAGCACCTCCAGCCCCCCAGCCCATCTCTCCTGCTCCCCAGAGCTCATCTCTGCTGCCCCCAGAGTTCTTCTGTAGCAGGGGCCTCATGCTTTCTTTCCCAGCCTACCCCCCTCTCTGCCGGCTGGTTTTCCCTTATGAGCCTCCAGCTTTACTTTCTTATGAGGAGTAACTTAGGTCTTTGCTGTTTTCTACCAGTGTATCTTCACTCCTCATTCCTTCCATTTCAGACACTGGAGGGGCAGACCCAAGTCAGCCCTGTGCTCTACATGGGTTCCAGATCCCCAGTATCCCTAAGCAAAATGAAATGACCGCTGCTTTATGCCATTGAATTTCAGAGTGGTTTGTTATGCAGCAAATGAAAATAGAAATACACATGGGGAGTGGCTAGAACAGCATGTGACCCATAATAAAGGCCATAAATATTTGCTCTTAAATGGATCCGTCATTATTAGTAGAGGGAATTTGTTTGCAGAGATGCATGGGCATGAGGGCATAGGAGAGGCCAGCTCAGTGGCTGCTCAGTGTTGCTTGAACCTCCTAACAGGGCTGATTGGCTCAGCACCATCCAGTGTGGACAACCCTTTTGGCTGGCATTCAGGACAGCCACTTCATTGGCTGCTTCACCCCCTGCTCCACCTATCCATTTCAGCCTAGGTGAAGGGCCAGGGGTGTCCAGACCTGGGCACACTCCCAGCCTTCATGGGGGAGAAGACTCACCCCTTCCTGACCCTCTGCCTGGTCCCCTGCCGGCGGTACTCAGGGGCTAGGAGATGACTTCATGCTCAGGTAGGGCTGCCAGAGCAAATACAGGATGCCCAGTTAAATTGAAAGTTCAGATAAACGACAAATAATGTTCCACTTGGGGGCATGATTATAGTAAGCAATTATGCTTCCGTTGCTAAATCCAGTAATCCTAGCCTAGCGCCCTCTAGCAGCCCTGCAGCTGGGCCTTTTCTGTGGGCCAGTTGGTTTCTAGCTCTTCACCCACTTGTTTGCTCCTTATGTGATCCTAGGAAGCAGGAGCTTACAGATGAAGAAACTGAGGCAGGAGACAAGTGAAACTGCCCCAGGGTGTCCGGCTGCCAGTGGTAGGGCTACAGTTTGAATGGAAGAGGTTGGGGGCTGAACTGCCAGCATTCCACCACCCCTTGGGGTTTTGAGTTTGAGCCCCACTCTGGGTGTAGAGATTACTAAAATAAATAAATAAATAAATAAATAAATAAATAAATAAATAAAAACAAATAAACTTTTAAGAAATATGCTCAATGTTACTAATCATCAGGGAAATGCAAATCAAAACCACAATGAAATATCATTTCATACCTGTTAGGATGGCTGTTACCAGAAAAATAAAAGACAACAAGTGTTGGTAATGGTGTGGAGAAACTGCAACCTTTGCACATTGTTTATGGAACGCAAAATGTGCAGCCACTATGGAGAGCAGTATGGAGGTTACTTAAAAAAATTAAAAACAGAGCTATCATTTGATCCAAAAATCCCCCTTCTGGCTTTTTATCTAAAATAATTGAAATCAGGGGTGCCTGGGCAGCTCAGTCAGTTAAGCGTCTGATTTCGGCTCAGGTCATGATCCCAGGGTCCTGGGATCGAGTCCCGCATCGGGCTCCCTGCTCAGTGGGGAGTCTGCCTCTCCCTCTCCCTCTGCTGCTCCCCCTGCTTGTGCTCTCTCTGTCTCTGTCAAATAAATAAATAAAATCTTTAAAAAATAATAAAAAATAAAATAATTGACATCAGGATCTCAAAGAGATATTAGCACTTCCATGTGCCTTGCAGCACTATTCACAATAGCCAAGATATGGAAACAAACCAAATGTTTGTTGACAGATAAATGGATAAAGAATATTTGGTATACACAGTGGAATACTATCAGGCTTATGAAAGAAGGAAATCCCACAATATGAAACAGCATGGATGAACCTTGAGGACATTATACTAAATGAAATAAGCCAGACTCAGAAAGACAAACACTGGATGATAACACTCATGAGTTATCCAAAATAGTCAAACTCATAGAAGCAAAGAGCAGAACGGTGGTTTCCAGGGACAGGGGGCAGGGAGGAACTGCTAATCAACTAGAACAGTTTGAGTTATGCAAGATGAATAAGTTCTAGAGAGCTACTATACAATCTGTGCCCATAGTTAACAATGCTATATGGTATACTTAAAAATCTGTTAAGAGGGCGCCTGGGTGGCTCAGTCGTTAAGCGTCTGCCTTCGGCTCAGGTCATGATCCCAGGGTCCTGGGATCGAGTCCCACATCGGGCTCCCTCCTCGAGGGGAAGCCTGCTTCTCCCTCTCCCACTCCTGCTGCTTGTGTTCCTGCTCTCGCTATCTCTGTCTCTGTCAAATAAATAAATTTAAAAAAAAATCTTAAAAAAAAATCTGTTAAGAGGGTAGACCTCATGTTAAGTGTACTTACCACAATAAAATAAAATTTAAAATTAAAAAAAATAATGCCACTACTCTGCTCAAAATCCTCCAGTGGAGAGACTGACTGATGACATCAAATGTTTGTGAGGACATGGAAGGGCCGGAATGTTGACACTAATGGGAATGTTAAACAGCGCAACCACGATGGGAAAAAGTTTTACAGATTCCTAGAAAGTTAAACACACACTTACCATATAATCCAGCCATTCCACTCCTAAGTATTTACCAAGGAGAAATTAAAGTTATTTCCACACAGAATTATATGCAAATGTTTATAGTGGCTTTCTTTGTAATAGCAAACACTGACAACAGCACAGATGTTCATCAACAGGTGAATGGATAAACCAACTGTGGTCCATCCACTCCGTGGAATCCTACTCAGCAATGAGAATAAGCTGACACCTGACACCTGCTACAGATAGAGTCTCAAAATATTATTCTGAGTAAAAGAAGCCAAACAAAAGAAGAGTATATACGATAAGATCCCATCCCTATAAAACTCTGGAATGCAGTGCAACACAGTGACCAAAAACAGATCTGTGGTTGCCTGGGGATAGAGGTGGGGACAGGGAGGGAGGATTGCAAAACGGCACAGGGAAACATTTGAGGATGATGGATAGGTTGACAATCTTAGTCAGTTTCTCAGGTGTATGCATATGTCAAAACTTATCAGATTGTACACTTATACATGTGTGGTTTTTTGTACGTCTGTTAGGCTTCAATAAAGCTTCCAATGGCTCCTGTCTTGGCACAAATCAAAGCCAATGTGTTTACAAATACTACAGCTTTGCCCCTCACTTCACCTTTTACAGGTCTTCCACTTTTACCAAACTCTGGCCGCACCAGCCTGCTTTCGGTTCCGCGGGCACACTGGGCTCTTTCAGTTCCTCAAGGGCTTTGCACTTGTGGTTTCCCTCTGGATGCTTTTCCACAGCTCCTCTGTGCTTCTCACCTTCTTACCCTTTGGGTCTTAGCCTGAGCATGGTGTTCTCCTCCCCTGACCTTGTCCATTACTTTGTAACCCTGTTTATTTCTTCCTCAGTGCTCACCATATCTCTCATTAAATTGCACCTTTGCATACTGTCCATCTGGATGGCTCCTCAAGTGCTGTCTGGCTTCTCACCACCGTCACAGTACCCAAGTGCGGCAGACGCGGACTCCGTTCAACAGTTGGTGCTAACACACCCGCCCGCTGAGCCCTTCTCCCTCTCAAGGCTGGCCCTCTCAGGGACTTCTCCTTCCTCAGTCCTTGTAACTAAGCACCTACTTTGTGTAGGCACTGGTCTAGGCAAGAAGCGGTGAAGAAAGGAAACAAAACTCCTACCTACAGCCCTAGGTTTCTGGTGGGGGGAGGGGCGATGATGGAGACAGACAACAAGTAAAATTGTATGAGGCAGAGGACATCAGGCGGTGGTGAGGAATATGGAGAGAAACAAAGCAGGGGCAGAGCACACCTATAAAGCAGTAATAATACCAGCTGCTTCAGACACAGGCTTCTCCAACGTCCCCCTAACTCATCCTCTCCTGATCCTTCCCCTAAGCGGACTGTGCCTGTTTTCTCCTCTGTAAAATGGGATAGAATGACAGCACGTCCCTTGCTCACTGGCGGTGAAGACCACATAGGGTCGTGTGGATGAGCACCAGCAGCTGCTGTCTGCACAGCGATTCCCTCTTCCCCTTTTTTCCCCTCAACCACTGGGCTTTTTATTTTTTTTAATTTTTAAAAAGATTTTATTTATTTATTTGACAGAGAGAGACACAGAGAGAGAGGGAACACAAGCAGGGGCAGTGGGAGAGGGTTGAAGCAGGCCTCCTGCTGAGCAGGGAGCCCCATGTGGGACTCGATCCCAGGACCCTGGGATCATGACCTGAGCCGAAGGCAGACGCTTAACGACTGAGCCACCCAGGCACCCACAATAAAAAAGAAATTAAATACCACAATTTTTTCTTTTCTTTAAAGATTTTATTTATTTTATGAGAGAGAGAGAGAGAGGCAGAGAGAACACAAGCAGAGGGAGAAGCAGGCTCCCCACTAAGCGGGGAGCTGACGCGGGGCTCGATTCCAGGATCCTAGGATCACGACTGAAGCTGAAGGCGGACACTCAACCGACTGAGCCGCCCAGGCGTCCCAGCCATTTTTCCTCTTAAGTGTTGTGGTTTTTATTTAAACCATGGCTTCTATGCTTACAGAAAATATAGAAAATGCAGTGGTCCGCCAGGCCGTCTTGAACAGCTGGGATGAAGCGTCACCCATTTCCCGGAGGGGGACGCGGAGGCCGCCAGGGCGCGAGGGCCGGGGCGCGCAGACGCTGGGGCCCCGGCTTGCCATGAGCCTCCGGGCCGCAGGTGGCAGCAGCGGGCGGCGGGGCTCGATACAATGTAGCGAGGGCGGCGGGGCGGGTTACAATGTAGCGAGGGCGGCGGCGGTCAGGTGAGCGGCGGAGGGGGGAGTCTGGGCGGGCCAGGTGAGGGGCGGGGGTGCTGGGGGTGCAGAGAACCGGGACGCTCGACCCTCGGGGGCCGTCTGGGCCGCCGCGTCCCGGGGCGCGGGGAGCCCCCTCTCCCGAGGGCGCGGGGGCTGAGGAACCCGCCCAGGGTTCTGACCTGCCCGTCCTCCCTGGGGCGCTGGGGGCACAGGGGACCTGCGCTGCCTCCCACCCCGCTCGGGCAGGTTTATCAGCCCAGAGGGGAGCTCCTCCCTCCCCGCTTCCCGGGTGACACTGTCACCGCTTCCGGCCGTCCACACGCGCTGTCTGAAGGATCCGTGAGGCCCGCGGCAGCTCCCAGGGCTGGGCCACCCTCCGGGAATGCGGGGCCTCAGTTTCCTCCCCTAGGGCTTGGATGGGCGTGGTGGAAGAGGCCCGCACCTACGCAGAGCGGGTTGGTGAGGGTCCCCAGAGGGTATGCTTGTTGTTGTTGTGAGGGAAGCTGCTGGAGGTATCTCTTAGGGGTGGCTCACTCCTGAGGCCGGCTGTGGCCACTGTGCCAGGCTTCAGTCAGTGGCAAATAACCCTAAAAGGGGCAGTAACTCTGCCCCTGCTCCCCGCAGGGTCCTGCCAGGCCTCCTTCCAGGTAGGAGAAAATAGGATGTACCTTCTCCCCTGACCCCTCCAGGGAGAATTCTAGGGACCTCCAGTTGTGGCTGGGTGAGAATAGAACCTTTTTGGTGGCTGTGCCCCATCAGGAGTGCACCTGAGCTTCAGCCCAGGACCTTTCAGTGCCTCATGAGCCCCTGGCTTTATTCTGAAGTTCTCTTGAATTGCTAAGTTGTGTCGTCCTCCCCTCTCTTCCCCTGCCAGAGAAGGGAAGTCTCTAGAGGAGGGCAGAGGTGGGACCGTGGGTTTCCTTCATTCCTCTCAGTCTTCACCTTCCTGCCTGTTCTCCGGGACACCCAGCCTGAATCTGAGTGCGGGGCTCTCTGAGGGGTGAACCTGGTGGGGCAGTGGGGGGGCGGGGCCAAGTTAGCTGCCCTGCACTGCAGCCCCTGGGCTTAAGTGTTGGGACCTCACTTGTCTGCCCTCAGAAGCCCAGAGGGAAGTATGATTCTCCAACTTGGCAGGAGAGAGACTGAGGCTGAGAGAGGTCAGATGACCATTTATTCATTCATCCATGGCTTCTATGCCAGGCCTGGAGCTGGCACTGCCCATAAGGAGGCAATTGAAAGATGCTTTTTCCAGGGGAGCTTCCAGCCCAGAGGAGAGCTGTTGGGAGGAGCAGAGGTGTCCCTGCCTTTAAGCACCTCTGGCCATAGTTTAAAATGCGGGGAGGTTTCCTTAGAGTTGGGCTGGTCATCATGTGATGACATATACGGCTTGCTTAGCAACAGCTCTGGGCTATGGGCTCTCCTGACATATATAAGTATATACTTAGTCCTTCTACCCACCCCAGGAGGTAGGTATTCTTCCTTATTTGTGGGCAAGAAAATAGGATCACATAGCTCATCACTGGGAGACCCAGAATTTAAATCAGGGCTCTCTGATTCTTTTTTTTTTTAAGATTTTATTTATTTATCTGACAGAGTGAGAGCACAAGCAGGGGGAGTGGCAGGCGGAGGGAGAGGGAGAAGCGGACTCCCTGCTCTGGGATCATGACCTGAGCCGAAGGCAGACGCTTAACCGACTGAGCTACCCAGGCTCCCCAGGGCTATCTGATCACATTCGTAACAATGATAATAGTAAGCTGTAGCTGGTATTTATCAGGTGCATACTGTGTGCTGGCCAGGATACTCGGAACTTTGCATTAACTAATTTAATCTTCATCATAACCCTACACAGTGGGTACTATTATTTCCCCCATTTGAAACATGAGAAATCAAAAGCAAAGAAAGGTCTAGGCATTTGCCCAAGACCATACATGTCAGCTAGGAGCTGACAGATCTGGGATTTGAATAGCACCAATTCATTTTATCACCACAAGGCTCTTGGGGTGATCAGTCAGGATCTGTTTCGGATGTAGGAGATAGAAATCCTTCTCCCAGTAACAGTGGTTTAAACAGAAGTTTATTTCTGTCTCACTTGAATGAAGCCTGGGGTGAAGGAGCTCAGGACTTGTGTGTCAAACCCAAGGTGACTACTCCAGCCCCACGCATTACATCTGCGTCCCAGGCGGCAAGAGGTAGGAAGGGCTGAAGAGGGACAGTGCCTCCTTTTAAGAAAAATTCCCAAGAGATCTTTCTGTTTAAAATCCATTGGTCATAACGTAGTTGCATGACCACATCTAACTATAGGGAGGTTGGGAAATTGCGACAAGCCAAAACTCCAGCTCCCCTCGCCCAGTCAAAGAAGAAAAAACAGACCTGGACTGTTGTTAAAATAGTAAGTGCAGACTTTATTGAAGACTCTTGCAGTAGGGGAAAAGAGACCTCGGTATGGAACTGAGTTCAACTCAGAATAAAGCACAGGCAAGTGAGAGTTTACAGCCAAGGAGCAGGGTAATATCAGTGGGTGGACACTTGCTGAGGGGACACATCAGGGCTGAGTGGGGAGTCTGGCTAAATTGATCTGACAAGATCTCCACTGAGGGCAGGCTGGGGTGATCAGATGTCACCTGGGGGTGATAGCAGATTTGAGGGTGACCGGGTATCAGGGTGGGGGACTCTTGCTAAACTGATGTAGCAAGGTTCTTGCTAGAACTGGATTTTACAGGAGCCCAGATGGCCTAGGAGAAGGTTCGGGAGCCTGATTACAGTCTGGTCAGGCAAAGAATCTTTGTGACCACTAGGGAAGATGGGGTGAGTGAGTCCTGGCACAGCTGGGTCTGCCCTGCACTCTGGGTGCTTCCCGGGACACTGTGACACCTGTCATTTGGAGAGGCACTGGTCATCAGGGCCCAACCACCCTGAGTGAGCTGTGCAAAGCTGTCAGGTAATGAGAGAGAGGAGGCTTAAGCCCATAGCCCATGGCATCTGTGTCCTCTCCTGTGTTGACCCAGGTGCTGGGTTCTGCCAGACTGGAACTCCTCTAGCCCACATCCCCACCACAGAGGCCAAACAGGTAGGACAGGTCCCACAGTTAGTGTGGGCGTTTCTGACCCAGATGCAGGGCAGCCAGCACTGGGCAGGGCTGGGGGTGACCCTTGTCATGGCTGTCCTGTCTGGGATCAGTTCTCTTTCTTTTGGAGGGGGTGCAGATAGGAGTCATAGGCTTATGTTTGATAATCACAAATTATTTTAGACTAAACAGGTACAGAGAAAGCATAACTAATACCTGGCACTTAAAGTGCTGCAAAGTGTTTTAAAAAAAAATCTGATTTCCTATGAACTCATGTCACCCTGGAAGCAGAGAGGCTAAGGAAGTGGGAGGACCTGGGATGCAAACCACTGCCCCCAGTCGAAGCCCCTACTCCCTCTCAGGAGCCATCAGCCCTGTGTGTTCTGCCGCTCGCTGAGCTCTTGGGAGGGGAGAGCAGTGCCAGGTGGTGAACTAGGCATTTCCTAGTTCCTGGGATCCCGAGGTGTGGAGCCACTGACTCAGGCCACATAGAGCATCAGTGGGAATCCATGCTGGCCTCCATGATGACTAACGAGCCGGCAGAGATGGAGAGCTCCTTGGGGCACCAGGAAGATGGGCCACACTGCAGGTGGCAGAGCAGGCCTGGACCCTGGCATTGGCTCCAGAGTGTCCAGCACTGTGACCTCTGACAGTCACCACTTATGGTTCTGCTCAGGGGCTATGGCTTTGGGGTGCTCTGACAGAAAAGGAGCACCCCTGCTCGGGGCCAGAAGTAGAAAACTGAGTCCTGGGAGGTATTGGCTCATGGGAGGTGCCAACCCTTTCCTTCGGAGCAGTGAGGGCACAGCTGGACTGGGGCTGAATGCGGACCCTGTACTGGGATGTAGGGGGCCTAGGTTCCAGCCTGGCTGGGTACTCTTGGGTAGGTCGTGTCCGTCTCCTACCTCTGTTCCATCTGCGTGCCCCGGGTGGGTTGCTGTTACTGAGGGGATGCTACCAGTGGGGACCTAGGTGAGGGGGCTGAGCTGGTTTGAGGAGGGACAGAGGATGGGCGGCCGTGGTGTGGGGATGTTCCACCTGGACCCTCCTGGCAGACTGAAGGAGGCCAGACATCCCCTCTGGAACCCCAGGAACTCAGGAAGGGGATGGGAATGCAGTGAGTCTAGGAGCTGGATGCTCATCTCTGCCCTACCCTGCCCTGCAGGTGGGATGCTATGGAATATGATGAGAAGCTGGCCCGGTTCCGGCAGGCCCACCTCAACCCCTTCAACAAGGAGCCTGGGCCAAGGCAGCATGAGCAGAGGGCCAGTGAGGAGGCCCCAGAAGTCGCTTCTGAAGGTAGGTGCTTGGGGGAGGCCTGAGTGGGCAATCTGACCCTTCGCTTGGGACCTCCATCCTCTCTTCCTAGTTCCGCCCATGGAGCATGCTGGCTTTCCCATGTAGCTGGGTCCCTTGCTGGCCACTTCCCCTTTCTCCTCAGCACAAACCACATTCTGCCTGTTCTGTGGCCCCACTAGGACACACACTCCCAAGGGCAGGGATTTGTGACTGTCTTGTCACTGCTGCGTCCCAGGGCAGATACTCAGGGAATACTTGGGGAGGGAACTCAGAGCTGAGATCTGGTCAGGGAGAGGATGGAATGGCCTGGACAGAGGCCCAGCTCTTCTGGGGGTCAGGAGAGTGGGGCTCTAAGAGCTGCAGATGCAGTCAATAAGGGTATTCAGGGTGTGTGTGCGCATGCAGAAACCTCCTAGAGTCCACACGGGGGTCCGGAAATTCTATTGTGCAACCGTCCAGCAGCCTTGAATCCATATACGCATACGTAAGGTATGCCTTAGAAATTGGGATGTTTCTGGGGCGTTGGGTGGCTCAGTCCATTGGGCGTCTGACTTGGGCTCAGGTCGTGATCCCAGAGTCCTAGGATCGAGCCCCGTGTGGGGAGTCTGCTTATGCCTCTTCCTCTCCCTCTGCCCCTTCCCCTGCTCGTGCTCTCTCTGTCTCAAATAAATAAAATATTAAAAAAGAGAGAGAGAGAAATTAGGATGTTTCTCTAATACTGTTTTGTGGACCTCTCTTAGCACCATGGGTATCCGCCTCATCTTGGTTTCTTTCTTTTTTTTTTTAATTTTATTTTTAGATTTTTTCCCCCCACCTCATCTTTTTGGATGGCTCTCTCTTATTTATTTAGGATATGGGTTCCTTTGCACATGCAAACAGGGCAGATACCAAGGCGGGCCTGGCTCCCCTCAGCACCTCCTGTGGGCTTCTCCCGTCCCCAACCTACTTCTGGGGGAAAGGCAGGTTGATTTTTCTTTTTTTTTAAAGATTTTATTTCTTTACTTGACAGAGAGAGCGAGAGAGCACAAGTAGGGGGAACAGTAGAGGGAGAGGGAGAAGCAGGCTCCTCGCCAAGCAGGGAGCCCGATGCGGGGCTCAATCCCAGGACCCCGGGATCATGACCTGAGCTGAAGGCAGACGCTCAACCATCTGAGCCACCCAGGCGCCCGGCAGGTTGATTTTTCTTTCTCTCTCTGCTGCCCTCCACACCTGTACCCCTGCAGAGGCCCTGCCTGAGCTGCCCCCTGGAGAGCCAGAGTTCTGCTGCACTGAGCGAGTGATGGATCTCGGCTTATCTGAGGACCACTTTTCCCGCCCTGTGGTAAGGTTTGGGCCTGGGGTGGGGAGGGGGACTGGGTGAGCCCCCGAGGAGGAGGAGCCAGCCATTTCCTTGTCACCCCGTCCTCAGGCAGCAGGGCCAGTCCACCTTGGCTGGGGCTCCTGGGCCTTGAATCTGAGACCCACATGACAGCTGCCTCTCATCTCTAAAACCTGTTTGGGAGCCAGGGAAGATCAGCCGAACTGGGGTTTGGGTCCTGAAGCTGCTCTTCTTGTGTGGGGCCATCCGTCTCCCCATGTTCCCGGTTCCTGGGAGGCAGACATGAGGGTTGGCTCCATCCATCTGGGTCCTGGGGGATCCTGTGGCTGTGCAGCAGGGTGAGGGAAGGACCACAGGGCCACTCTCCTCTGTTCAACCTTTTTGTTCTATGGAAGCTTTTTCTTTTTTTAATTAAAGGGCTCTAATAATCTATTTTAAAAAGTTTGAACATCTTTCAGTTTTATGCAAAGTATCTTCAACTTTTATTTGAGAGAAACATAGAAATATTCTAATGTAACTGAAATCAAAAAAGATTCACCCAGAAGCCCCAGTTCTCATTTACTTGTCATTTTGTCTTTGTATTTTGTATCTTCATTAAAGAAATGTTTGAGCCCCTCCTAGGGGCCACACACTGAGCTTCCAGAGTAGGGTTGTCACCTCCTCTTTGCCTGGTCTCCTGGAGGTGGAGGGTGGCTCCTGAGGGCAGTTCTATCCTTTGCCTGGGGCGAGATCAGCCTCAGCTCCCCTGCTCAGACTTGAGCCTGGCTTCCTTCCCTATTGACAGCAGGGTCCCAAGCCCAGGGCCTTTGTTGGGCCCTGGCTCTGAGTCCTTGTGCGGTGCTGGTGCTAGGGGTGGGTGGGTGTCCGGGGCATCTCTGGGCTTGGTGATTAAGCTGGAGGCCACTTCCTCTCCTTCATGACAGGCAAATTGTCATTTCCCCAGCTTTCATCCAAGAGGAAGCTCTGTAGAAGTAAGCAAAATAGCATAGCCAGAAAAGTGATTAGGTTTCTACAAGAAGGAAGTTGTGTTTTGAAAAACATCCTGAATTAGGTTTTCAGAGGCCTGTGAGTGGACAGGTCCAGCTGGCAGGCAGGTGGCATGGGGTGGTTCCTACCTGTGCTGGTAACTTTCCTGGGCCTTGAGCAAATCCTCGGCCCCTCCCTCCAGGCTTCAGTTTCTTCACTGAGGCAAGCGAGGAGCAGGGAGGTCTGCTCTGGGCTTGACCTCCACGTGGAGAGCATGCAGGGTAGGCATCTGATGCTGTCACCTGCCGCACCGCCCCCCCCCCAACCTGGGCAGGGTCTGTTCCTGGCTTCTGACATTCAGCAGCTGCGGCAGGCTATCGAGGAGTGCAAGCAGGTGATTCTGGAGCTTCCCGAGCAGTCGGAGAAGCAGAAGGACGCCGTTGTGAGGCTCATCCACCTCCGGCTGAAGCTCCAGGAGCTGAAGGTGGGTGCTGACGTACCCCACCATGGAGGCTACTGGAGCAATGTGAGAATGAAGTTCTAGAGGCTGGGGAGCTGAGGGACTGAGATAGAAAGCCACCCAGAAAGGTGGGGACAGAGGTGGGCCTTCACCCCATGTGCAGACTATTTCTCTATTAGTCTAATCTGGATTGGCCAGTCTTGGGCACACGCCCACCCACTGGCTCAAGTAAGTGAGGTCAGTCCCTCCTTGAACCTTATGACCTAGAGTGGGTGGGGGGCGATGGTGGCCTCCTGAGTGTTTCACGAAGGGGACAGCAGTAAGGGTAATGGATCCTAGAGGCCAAAACCTACAGGTGCACATTGACTGTGTGTGCCCTTTAACTTGCTGCCGCCGTGTCCCTGCACGGCTCATGCGTCCCTGGGAATTTAGAAAGCAGAATATTCATTAGGGTGTAAGTAAGGCTGTGGTAACAAAGACACCCCAAAATACAGTGGCTTAAAGGAATGACATGTGAAATTTCACTCATTTGGAGATCCTATAGGTGATCTAGGCCCATGTGGCAGCTAATGGTGTTGGAGGCCCTCTGTTTTTGTTGCTTTGCCAGTCCGTGTGGAGAATCCAATATGGCCACATGTCCCCTCTGGGTCTGTACTTAGCAGGAAAAAATGGTGGGAGGGGAGAGAAAGCCTTATAACTCCTGCTCACACACCCTTGACCCTAACATCGTCCCAGAACAGCACTTGGGTGCAGGGAAAGTCAGTCTATTGTCTGGGCGGTCCAGGCCTGACTGATTACTGGGGAGTTGTATTTCTAAAGGGAAAAGGGGGTGTGACATTGAGGGAAACTCACAATATCTGCTGTAAATGGTACTTGGAAGAAGTAAGTAAAGGGGTTCAGGGAAGGGAAAGCAGCTGCAGCAGGCTCACATGTGACCCCTCCCGGGCCTCTCTTCAGGACCCCAATGAGGATGAGCCCAACATCCGAGTCCTCCTGGAGCACCGTTTCTACAAGGAGAAGAGCAAGAGTGTCAAGCAAACTTGTGACAAGTGTAACACCATTATCTGGGGGCTCATTCAGACCTGGTACACCTGCACAGGTGGGCCAACACCCAGACCTGCTTTGTCTGGGTGGGCAGTCCTGGTCCCCAGGGCAGGGCAGAGACCTGGCAGCTCTGGGTTGTGTTCGGGTGAATTCTCTGCAATACTCAGTATTTACTGAGCCTTGTGGACTACCTGGGATAAAACAAGGGACAAAAGACCCAAACTCCTGCCTTTACCAGGCTCACATCCACATTTGACTTTCTAGTATGCCATAGGTGGCTATTGAAATTTAAATTTAAATTAGTTAAAATAAATAACTACTTCGTTCCTTAGTTGTGCTATCCCAATAGCCATATGAGGCTGGTGGGCACCATATTGGACATTTCCATTTTTGCAGAGAATTCCTGTGGATGGTTCTGTTCCGAATGAGCATATGGTGTGTTAGACAATAGAGTACATTGACAAAAAAAATAAGGAAAGGGAACAGCGTGGGTCAGGGAGTGTTATGGGTATGACTTTAGGGTGGAATGAAAAGGCATCATGTGACATTCAAGCAAAACTTGGAAGTCAGGGAGTAAGCCAGGAGTATATGTGGGTAAGAATGTTCCTGTGAGGGAGTTCTGTGCAAAGGCCCTGTGGCTAGTGTGTGTCCAGTGTCTTCAGTGTGGAGCAGAGAGAAGTGTGGCTGGGGCATTGTACCCGAGAGGAGGTTGGTTGAGTGGGCTCAGAGGTGGCCATGTGCTTTTCTTTAAGTGCACTGGGGGCCATGCGTCGGTGCTGGACATGCCTAGGTTTTAAAAAGACCACTCTGGCCGCTGAGCTGAGCATGGACTGAAGGAAGGAGTGCAGAGGGGGAGGGGGAGGATGATGGCCCTCTGATCAGGATGGAGTCTTTTGGGTGAGAAGTATCCAGGTGCGGCACTAGCCGAAGGGCTGGAAACAGGCATAAAAGAGGGGTTGAGATGACGTTACAAATTTTAGCCTCAGCTGGTGGGAAGATGGAGTTACTGAAATCTGAGGCGGGAAAACTGTGCTTGGGAGGTGGGTTTGTTAAGGAAGAGCGAGAATTTCATTTAGACGGAGTGAGTTTGATGCCCTTGAGGCATCCAGGTGGGAATGGCAGGTTTTGGAGTTGAGGAGGGAGGTCTGCATGCACCCCCAGGGCAAGGCTTGGGATGGGGACTGACAAGGTCTTTGAAGTTCTGGGACCTACAGTGGGGCCTCGAGAAGCTCTCAGATTGATGTGGGAATTGGGGTAGAGCTGAAGGCCAGTCTGGGCTGCAGGATGCCCCCCACTTCTGAAAGGCACAATGTTGGCCTCCCCACCCCAGGCTGCTATTACCGATGTCACAGCAAGTGCTTGAACCTCATCTCCAAGCCCTGCGTACGCTCCAAAGTCAGCCACCAAGCCGAATATGAGCTGAACATCTGCCCTGAGACAGGGCTGGACAGCCAAGATTACCGTTGCGCCGAGTGCCGGGCGCCCATCTCTCTGCGTGAGTGCCCCAGGAAGGAGCGGGGCGCAGGGTGAGGGAGGCTGCTTTGGGCAGGTGTAAGGAAATTGGATACATCAGACAGCTAGGGACAGCTGGGTTCCTGTGGGTGGTGTCCTGCTCTCCTTCCTTGGGACATGACAAGGGGCTGCGACCTGCACCCTTTCACTTGCCATTCAAGCACACTGAGGTTCCAGCCCAGGTCACCTAGGGGTTTCCACAGGGCTGGCCTGCACTCAGCCTCCCATGTGGCCCCATTGACACAGAAAGCCCACCTAGATGGGAAAAATCGCACAATACCATTCATGTGCCACGTGTCATAGATTTACTAATGTTAATTCATGGGGTCCTCTCAGCAGTCCTGTGGTGTCATTTTACTGATGACAAAACTGAGGGTAGCAGGGTGCCCTGATCTGCCTCAGGTCCTGTGGCTGAGAAGAGGTTGTGTCAGGTCTGCAGGGTGGCACCTCCCAGGTCAGCTGCCTCTTTCCCCCATATGCTTTCCGTGCTTTCTGTGGTTCCTAAGCTGTCAGGGACCCTGGAGGCAGCCCCGACTTTGTAATGACCCGTCCCGTCTGCAGGGGGCGTGCCCAGCGAGGCCCGGCAGTGTGACTACACGGGCCAGTACTACTGCAGCCATTGCCACTGGAATGACCTGGCCGTCATCCCCGCGCGAGTCGTGCACAACTGGGACTTCGAGCCACGCAAGGCAAGGGCAGGGGAGCAGGGCCCAAGGGCTGGTATAGAGGCTGGGGGGCAGGGAAGGGGCTGGGAGGGGAGGAGATGGAGCCCCAAGGAGGGAGAGCCGGTGCTTGGCCCTGGCTTAGGTTGGGGGGAGCATGGTTCTGGGGGTGGCGTGTGTAATGCTGGAGGTGCCCCTCCACCATGCCCCCCAGGTGTCCCGCTGCAGCATGCGTTACCTGGCGCTGATGGTGTCTCGGCCGGTTCTCAGGCTGCGGGAGATCAACCCTCTGCTGTTCAACTATGTGGAGGGGCTGGTGGAGATCCGGGTAAGGCTGGAGGGGGCAGGGGTGAGGGTGGACCTTGCTCTCCCCGTGTGCCCTGGGAGCAGAGGAGAGCTGCCACCTGCTAAGGTTCAGGGGGCCCCTCAGCTGTCCTTAGGGTTAAAGACCCTAGAGCAGTGTCTGGTCACAATATGATAACTAGGCCCAGAGGCAATTTGAAATTTTCTAGTAGCCACATTAAAAAAGTAAAAAGCAGGTAAAGTTAATTTTAATAGTATATTTTATATGACCCAGTATATCCAAAAGATTATTTCAAGATAATCAACATGCAACATTATTCTTTCTCTTTTTTGTACAACGTGTTTGAGGATGAGTGCTCCTCTGGGGGCATTGGCCAGGAAACTGGGGTTCGAACTTGAGCTTGGCTGGAGCTCTCAGATCTGGGACCATCCTGGGGGACGTGAAAGCACCGTCTGTCCCCTCCTGACCTGGAGTGCCAGCCCCCTCGGCCCCCAGATGTGCCACGGCGCAGCCCTGCCCTGGCTGAGAATACCGACCTGCCCCTGTTGTCCACAGAAGCTGCGCCAGGACATCCTGCTCATGAAGCCGTACTTCATTACTTGCAAGGAGGCCATGGAAGCTCGTCTCCTCCTGCAGGTCAGGCCCCTGGCCCGGAGTGGGAACTGGGAATCCGGGGGGGGGGTGGGCAAAGGGGAAGCGGAGAGCCAGGGCAGTGAGGACACGCTGTGCCCAAGTCTTTTTCCGATGACGTCGTAGCTTGCGTGTGCTGTGCTTTAGCAGAGGGTCTCCCCTGCTGTGTTCCAAGGAGCACTAGGTCTTCAGTGAGCACACAGGCATTCCATCCACAAAAGTGTTCTCTGGTTCCATCACCAAGGGAAGCGGCTATCGCCCTGCAGCCCTCACCTGGGTCTCCATGTAGTGGACCAGGCACAGTTCTGCGCAGGCAGGGGTGACCACAAACACACTTCACGGCTCACCTGTTTGTTCCACAAACATTCATGGGTATTCACTGTTCTAGAGCGTAGGGAGCAGGGAACAAAACCAGCAGGAATCCATGTCCTCACTTCAGGTGGGGAGAAAAACAAACAGTCACGGGGAGGTGAGGTCTGTGGACAAGATAAAGCAGGGAAAGGAGGTTGTAAACAGGGTGAGGCCCGGGAGGAGGTATGGTATGCTGGGCAGAGGGTGGGGGGAGGGTGCCTGGAGCAAGAAGGTGGCCAGTGTGGCTGGGGGAGCACGGTGCTCGGCCCAGAGACCGACACCCTCTCTTGCTTCCGTGAGCCCCCAAGGGCCTGGAGGATAAGAGTGTCAGTGGGTGGGCAGCGGAAGGGGCCCTCACCCGGTGTTTGGGGTCACGGTTGCTGGGACCCACAGCTCCAGGACCGGCAGCATTTTGTGGAGAACGATGAGATGTACTCCGTGCAGGACCTGCTGGACGCGCACACAGGCCGCCTCGGCTGCTCACTCACGGAGACCCACACGCTCTTCGCCAAGCACATCAAGCTGGACTGTGAGGTGGGCTCCCTGCCGCAGACCAGGGGGCATCTCTCTCTCTGCTCCCACTCCCCAGGGCAGGGCGGGCGGGCAGGCCGCTTGGCCCAGTGTGTCCTTGGCTCAGGTGCCCTTTGGAGCAGGCACTGACCCGCCTTCCGCCCTGTCGCCCCCAGCGGTGTCAGGCCAAGGGCTTCGTGTGTGAGCTCTGCAGAGAGGGTGACGTACTCTTCCCCTTCGACAGCCACACGTCCGTGTGCACCGACTGCTGTGCTGTCTTCCACAGGTCAGTGTGGCCGGACCCACCCTCAGCCAGGCGTGCTGGCTCCCCGCGCGCAGGGAGGGAGGGAGGGAGGGAGGGAGGGGAAGACAGGCTTTTGGTTGTCTGTCTTTGCTGCCTGATTTTCAAAGCCCTTTGCCTTGATCCTAGATACGGGGTGAGACCCTGATCTGTGTGACTAAAGTCGAGGTTCCACTGGGGACAAGCCCCTGTGGGGCTGGAGAGGGGTGCGGCCCAGACCCCAGGTTGCACATGGTGTCTGACTGGCGCCCCTTCCCCACCAGACCTGAGGTGTAGTGGAGGCCAGAGGTCCCTCAGCTTTCTAGCTCCTGGCACCCACAGTGTCTCAGTGATTTTTTCAAACATCCCTAGGCCAAAAGAAATACCTAACATTTTTTATTAATTACTTAGGTTCAAATAATGTAAGCATTTATGACAGAAAGACCTAGTGGATGTTTGGAAAAATAGTACAGTTACTAATTGTAGATGTGCACCTGCTGGGCCCTGCATGATGCCTCACACTGGATTCAGATGGGCACCTCCCATTTCTGCCCACGTGGATTTTTGTTGGGCACTTGCTGTCCGTCCTAGCAAGCACTGACGCTGCAGCCTGGGACGGCTGTCACAGAAAGGACTGTAGCGGAAGCGATGCTCCAGCCGTGGATTCTGTGGACCAGCAGTCCCCAGGACCCTGTGCACCCCCAGTGCCCCAGTGGAGGCTCTGTGCAGTGGTGGTAAGAACAGGTATGGAAGCCGAGACACTGAGAGCTCCAAGCAGAAGTCGGATGGTAACCAGCTAGCAGGTGTGGACCCTGTAGGAGGGGCCTGCACTGAGCACTGGACCCCAGGCCTGGGTGCACCTGGTGCGGACCTGCTTTCTGCCCTCTGGGAGAAACTGCGTCTGTTTCCCCATCCGTAGAGGGGGTAGAAGGGCCTGACTTAGGAAGTCTGGGAAGGCTCAGCGGTAGAATTTCACATGCAGAGAGCCCAGACCCTTGCTGGGGCTGACCCCACCCTCCCTGTCCCCAGGGACTGCTACTATGACAACTCCACCACGTGTCCCAAATGTGCTCGGCTCACCTTGCGGAAGCAGTCACTCTTCCAGGAGCCTGGTCCAGACGTGGATGCCTAGAGCAACAGGAACCCCTCCCAGGCCTCTCTGGCACCCAAACTGCTGGTCATTGCCAAAGTCAAGGTGTTTCTTGTGTTCTGGAGACTCCTAGGGTGCAGTCCCTGGACCTCTCACCTGTGCTGGGCCAGAGGGGTGTAAGCAGCACCATGAGGACCATCGTCCCTCTCTCCCAGGCACTTGCTGGGACTTGGGGCAGTCTCGCCTGGCTCTTTCCTGGGTGTGTTGCTGTGGAGGCTGCAGGGCTTCATAAGCAGGGAAGTGGGGAAAGGCTTCTCCCCACCCCTGTGGCAAAGAGCCTTGGGGAGGCACTTGGGGCCAAGGCCGCTGGGCTTTGGCCACCCTGAGAACCCCCAGAGGGCTTTGGGGGAGTGGCCGACGAGCCTTGGGAATGCTGGCTGCAGACACCCAGGCTGGGCCTGAGTTTTCTCTGCAATGGATGGTTTGGATCTACCTGGAGGCCCCCATCCCCTTGGCCCCTTGTGTGGGGACTTGTAGTTGTTCATGACTGTCTCCTGAGGGCCCTGCTCCTGCCTCTCAAAGTTCTCTCCCTCTGGGTTCTCCTCCAACAGGGCCAGTCCTGGGGGTTCCCACTTCCGTACAATATGGAGGGAAGGGGGCCGTGAAGCTCTTCCCCCGGTGGACCAGCCCCTGCTCTGGCCTTTGCTCTCCCAGCTTACGGTGGTGCTCTAGGCTGGGTGGTCGGGGGTCCAGTTGGAAGAGGCTGTCCTGCTTCCCAGTTTGGAGCAGGGACTGTGACCCTGGGGGAGGTTCTAGGTTAGGCAGCAGGGTTGGCTGCCATCGGCCTGTTTGCCTGAGGAGCTCCATGTGCCAGTGGAGGGCTCCGGACAGCTCACAGACCACCACCAGCCTGTGGCCTTTTGTCTGGCGGCCTGAGGTCAGGCACTGGGAATATTTGCTCAAGGGAGCTTTGGGCAGGAATCCCAGAGCGTGTGCAGGAAGACTGGGGCATGGGATGTGGAAGGTCCTGTATACCAGCTGACAAATGGAACCCCTGGACAGAGCATGAGAGCCCACAGCACTTCACCGGGGGAGCGTTGGCCTCGGTGTTTGCAGGGATGCTTTGTGCTTTAGAGACCCTGCTATAGAGGGGGTGACCTTTGGGAGCAGGACGTTTCTGGATGTGGCTCTCCAGTCTTTTGTGCCCTCTTGCCCGGATTGTGCTTGGCTGCTGATGTGCACGGTTGACACGCACGGGTGGTGGTGGAACAGAGCCACTTGGATATCCGTCACCTGCGACCTGCAGCGGAAAGGTCAGCTTAGCTTGCTGGCCGATAAGAGGGGTGGATAAAGACAGTGTCCCCTCCTCCTCGCTTCTCTGCACCATCAGAAAAGCCTCACATGGTGGCTTTAGGCAGTCCTCTTGCGGTGTGTTCTGATCTGCCTCGGGGAAACCGTGCGAAGCAAACACTGGTGAGGTTGGGTCAACGGCAGGTCCCCGTCCTGCTTCCCCTTCCTCTCTAGGGCTGAAGAAGGACTTAAGGGCCAAACGCCCTTTTCCTACACCCCCAGATCTGCACATTTCTCACCACTGCATTACATTTCTGTCATAAGGATATTGGCCATTCCCGAATATACTGTGTAATGAACGTCACATTATTCCAGTTATAATCACTGTGTCCATAGGAAGCGTTAATATGCTGGCATCTGCTGGACGAAGAGTTGGCTCCCTTTTCTTTTTAACTGCCCCCATTTCCTCCTCCCCAGTATCTCCACCTACCCTTTCTGAATGGCAGAGTCTTTAAACAAAATCATGTGTGGGTCTTGGGAGTCCACAGTACGGTACAAGGACCCACTGAAGAACCAGTTTGCATGGCCAGCCCTTCACAGAAGAGCAGTAGGGATATCTAGCTGTAATAATGCCGCAGCTGCTGTCTCATTAAATCTGTGTTCTCTAGACTCTGGTGCGTGTGGTGAATTGGGGTTTTTTGACATGCAGACCAAGTGCAGGCTTAGGGAAAGCCCACAGTCTTCCCCATCTAGTGGGGTCCAATGTGATCTGTTCTGGGGAGGAGTTCTTGATGGGTGTCAGACAGAGGGCTAAATGTGTAGATTCCCCTCAGGTCAGTTTCTGTGAATGATGAAAACACATACCTTGTGGGGTGTTTAGGTTCTAGGAAGCATTGAGCACTGAGCCTGGCATGCAGAGAATGCTCAGTAAATAGAAACTGTGTCTTCTAGAGTCCTCATTGTGGAAGGATTATCTCGTTCACCCAATGCAGTCATCGAGAAACTGGCTGGTCATGCAAGTCACGTGTCCGGCTCCTGGCAGCCTCTTTCACAAGCTAGACCCAAAAAGGGCCCTCACTGCAACTCCAGACCATTCCCGTGGGCTTTGGGAGAACCATAACTGCCCCCTTCCCAAATTACATCCAAGCCTCTGTATACGTACATTCTTTTCAGAGATATGATCTGCAGTTGTGACCAGGATCTCAAAGGGGCCATGACCCAGAGGACATATGCAATCTTCTGCTTTTGAAGGGGTCTTTATACATCATCCACACCCAGTTGCAATTCAGATAGGCTGATAGACTGCAACTCTATGCCTAAAGAAACCGGAGAGCTGGAGGGACGGTGTGGAAGGGCCGTCTGTGGGCCTGATGCCGGCATGTGTGAGCACACACCTCCAACTACAAAGAACTGTAAAGCTACCCTTCGGATAGTCGATGAAAGATGAAGTATGTTTTCCCTCTCTTTCAGGAGATGCAATAGTATTTTTACCATTTATATTGTGACAAATTTAGGTTTACAGAAACACTGCAAAAACATTCCCATATACTCACCTCCTGGACTCCCTAAATATTAACATTTGCCCCATTTGCTATATTCTTTCTTCCCATATGCACATTTCTTTTTCTGAGCCATTTGGCAGTAAGTTGCAGAGGTGATGCCCCTTTGCCTCTAAATACCTGTGTCTGTTCCTCCCAAACAAGGATATCACATGGCCACAGTTCAATTATCCCCAGAAATTAACACCAACATGGTATCATAGAATCTACAACAAAATTTATTCAGATTTTGCCATTCAGCTGCTACGTATATTTAGCCGTTTTTATTTTGGAAGGGTGCATGACATGGATACCTTTAAAAAACACAAGCTAATTGTTATTTTTTGCCTAAGATTTTATTTGACTGAGAGAGAGAGGGCACGAACAGGGCGCGGCGGGCAGAGGGAGACGCAGACTCCCCACTGAGCAGGAAGCCCGATGTGGTGCCTGATCCCGGGACCATGACCCGAGCTGAAGGCAGACGCTTAACTGACTGACCCACTCAGGTGCCCCTTAAAAGAAAGAAAACTTTATAAAAGGCCTGTCAGATATCCCCCTCCCCTCTCATTCCTTTGCTCCTTTCCACTCCTTCCCCCTACCAGGTAACCAATCCCTTTAGTCTGGTTTCTTCTTCCTGTGTTTCTTTTTGCGAAAATGAGTAAAATACATATGTATTTTATTTCCTTCCCCCGTTCTTTCTTCCACAAAGACGGCAGCATACTAGTCTCTTGCATGTTGCTTTTTTCAATTAAGAGTATACCCTGGAAACCACTCCCCATCTGTTCTTCCTCTTTCATTAGTGTTTCATCACTTACATCTAGATTATAGTCCATTGCGTATAATAGCCATTTCATATTTGAACACTCTTCTATAGATGAATATTCAGGCTGTCTCCTCACTTTTGCAGTTACAAACAAGGATGCAACAAATAATCTATGCACATGCATTTTCTTTTGTTGGAGGTATATCTTCAGGGTACAATCCTAATAGTGGGATTGTTAAATCAAAAGAAATCTGTTTTTTGTGAATATCTAGTGTCCCTCCATAAGGGTTGTACCAATTTGCTTTGTACCATCAGCAATGCATGAGGTGCCTGTTACCCCAGAGCCTCACCAACAGAATATATAGTCATACTTTCTGATTATTTGCCTATCTAGTGAGATGTGTTTTCTGTGTAGCTTTAATTTGCACTTCTCTAATTATGAATGAGGCTGAACTTCTTTTCCTATGCTTCAAGATCTAATTTATTTATTTGTGAATTATATCCTTTGTCCACTTTCCTGTTGGATTTTTGGTATTTTTTTCTTCTTAATCCTAAGAGTTCTTCACATATCAGGGATATTATGTTGCAAGTATTTTCTTTCAGTTTGTCAACTGCTTTTGACCTTGTTTGTAGTGATGTTCCCCCATTGGAAAAGTTCTTTTGTTACTTTTTTTTTTTAAGATTTTATTTATTTGACAGAGAGAGACACAGAGAGAAAGGGAACACAAGCAGGGGGAGTGGGAGAGGGAGAAGCAGGCTTCCTGCGGAGCAGGGAGCCCGATGCGGGGCTCAATCCAGGACCCTGGGATCATGACCTGAGCCGAAGGCAGACACTTAATGACTGAGCCACCCAGGCGCCCCTGTTACATTTTTATATAGTCAAATTGATTAACTTTTCTTATTTCATCCGGATTTTTTTTTTTAAAGATTTTATTTATTTATTTGACAGAGAGAGAGACAGCGAGAGAGGGAACACAAGCAGGGGGAGTGGGAGAGGGAGAAGCAGGCCTCCCGCGGAGCAGGTAGCCCGATGCGGGGCTCGATCCCAGGACCCTGGGATCATGACCTGAGCTGAAGGCAGACGCTTAACGACTGAGCCACCCAGGCGCCCCTCATCTGGATTTTAAGTCAGAAAATTTCCCAGCCACCAGGTCAAAGAGGCATTAATCTCTGTGTTTCTGTAGTATTCGTATGGTTTCATTTTTTACTTTTTGGATCCCTGATCTGTTTGTTCATTCTTATGTATGCTGTGAGGCATGGATCTAATTTTATCTTTTTCCAAATGATTAACCAGTTGTCTTGCACCATTAAAAAAAAAACAAAACAAAACTCTGGGCTTTCTATCTTATTCCACAGGTCTAACTACTGCACTGATTTAATCACAGAAGCTTTATAGTCTCCTCTTTGCAGTTTTCTCTTTTTAAAGAAATATTTTCCTGGGTATTCTTGCATGCAATTATTCTAAAGCACATATTTAAATGAAATTTTAATGACAAAATTTGATACTCTCAAGTGTCAAAATGAAAATACCAGAAGCAGAGTTTCCAGAGATGTAAAGCATCTTGGAAGTAGAGAGGCTTGGCTGGGCCTCATCCCTTGAGGTCATCTTGTTGCATCTGGCTGTACTTTGATGAACGTTTGGTTACACCCACTGAAAATTGATCTAAGAGAGTTGCTCTGAGCGTCGCTTTTTCTCCTTGTACAGTTCCCTGTAGCAGTTTATTGCATCATTGATTGCTCTTGAAACTTGCAGTTTCCACTCGTCATCAGGGCTGTTACTGGTAAGGACTTGCAAGCCTGCCTCGAAATGTGAGAAGGCTGCTGACAGCTCTCCTGTGGTTAACTGGCGCAGGGCAGGTGGAGCATCTTCACTCTCCTGCTCTCCTGCAGGCTCCTGTTCCAGCTGCATCAGCTCCTCATTTGAGAGATCTTCCTCGTGGGACCTCAGCAACTGGTCCACATCAGCTTCTACAACCTCTTCAAAAGCCACATTCTTGGCAAGGGTCACAATATTTTGTTGAAGCTGTGCAATGTTATCTGTTTGGGAAACACTCTGGAACTGAACACACTCTGGCCAAATCTTCTTCCACACACTGTTCATTGTTTCTGGTCTGAGCTCCTCCCAAGCTACCGCAATGTTGTCTACAGCATCCATGATGCTGTAGTTTCTCCAAAACTCCCTGATCATGGCTGTATCCTCTCCATCTGTTGCTTCTAGGATGTGCTCAAAAGTTCTTCTCACGTAATGAGCTTTGAAGGTAGAGGTTATGCCTTGACCCATGGGCTGGACTGAGTCAGCTGTACCATCGTGAAGATATTCCACTCTGACATTATCAGACAGATCACTCAGATTTACTGGGTGGCATGGTGCACCGTCTAGGATGAGCAACGCTTTGTTGGTGAGATGATTTTGGGCACAGTATTTTTCAACGGCAGGGCAAAAGAAGTACGTGAACCATTCCTGAAAGATGCTCCTGGTTGCCCATGCCTTTTTGTTTGAGCGCCAAATCACAGGCAAATTGGGCTTGGAGTACCCTTGCAGAGCCTTGGGATTTTCCAAGTGGTACACCAGTAAGGGCTTCAACTTACAAAGTCCCCAGCTGCATTACCACCAAGAAGCAGCATCAAGCGATCTTTGGAAGATTTAAAGCCTGGCTCAGCTTGCTCTTCCACAGAAATAAACATTCCTTCAGGCATTCTCTTCCAATAAAGCCCTGTCTCATCTACATTAAAAACTTGCTGAGGGGTGTACTCACCTTCTTCAATGATGCTTCTCAGCACTTCTGGATATACATCCTTGTTTCCAGGAGCTGTGCTGTTCATCTTGAAGTGGGGCAAACGATGGCGCTCCTTGAATCTCACAAACCACCCTTTACTTGCACTAAACTTTTCTGTTTGAGAGCTTCCGCCTCTTTCACGCTGTAGGTCATCAAACAAACTCTTAGCCTTCTCCTGAATAATGGTGACACTCAGGGGCACGTTTCGCTGGCTCTGGTCTTCAAGCCACACATGCAGCAGGCGCTCCATGGTCTCCATGACTGCACTCCGATGGCGAGTCAACCGGGAGGCTCTCAAGGGAGTAGCTATTTGTGAATTTGCTTTGATTTTTTCTTTATTATCTCGGATTGTAGCCACTGTAGAAACAGCGAGGCCTAAGGCTTTTGCGATCTGGCTGAGCTTTTCACCCACTTCAAATCGTCTTAACACTTCCAATTTTATGTCGAGGGTAATTGCTTTCCGTTCCCTTTTGGCACTTGGGAAGACTGCTGCATTCAGGGACCTCTTCCCAGGCATCTTTGCCTCCAAAATGTAGTAAAATCACAGCAGTCTCACGTGCAAGATGGCCCACGGCTACTCTATGCTCCCTTGCAAAACATAGGAGAGAAAATGTGGCTGCCAGGAGGTGCAGGCCGGAGGCGTGAAAAGGTCAGCAAAGGCCGGCCGGCCCCGCTGTCGCAGAAACCGGCTGGTTCCTGCTCGACTGGAAGGTAGGCAGCGTGGGCCCCTGGTATCAGAGCGTCCGACCCCCGGACAGCACCTCTGCAGGAACATTACAGCCGGCGCGGGTTTCTGTGACCCAGAAAACAAGGCCGTGAAAGGGAATAATGCTGCCCGGCACACCCCGAGTCAGTGCCTTCGTTCGCGACGGACACGGAAGCAGCCGTCCAGCCGGGAAGGCCGCTCCCGAGGGGCGCCGGCGGCAGCGGCCGCGGAGGGGGACGGAGCGGGGCCGCGAGCCGCTTCCTATGGACGACCCGGGAAGTATGTGTCCTTGGAGGTGCCCGACTTAAAATCAGTCGACAGAGCATCTGGCCCACGAGCCGGTCGCTGGGGTTTCTGTGCTCCACCGCCTGGGTAAGAGAAGACAGTGCGCACGTTCCGATCCTTAAAAAGTCAGGTGATAGGGTCGACACCCACGGAGAGGCCCCGAGCCGGCTCCGTGTCCTTAGTGCGCACGCGCGAGGTCTCCGAGCGCGCGGGGACCGGCTCGGGGGTGTGGCGCTGTTCTGCGCCTGCGCGCGCTGGAGCGGCGCGAAGTCGGGGATCGGGACTGTCTCACCGGCGGGTAGCGGCTGCCGGCGGCCGGGCCGCTCGCCGTGCTGTGGAGATGCGGCGGTGGCCCAAGAGGCGGCAGGATGGCCAGGACAGGCGTAAGAGCCCCCGCCGGAACAGCCCGGCAGGTGAGCGGGGAGGTTCTGCCCGCCGGCGTTCCAGGGCGGGGGCGGGGGCTGCGCTCGACGCCGCGGTGACGCCCTCCGGCTGCGCCGGATGTCACGGGGTAGGGGCGGGGGGAACGGAGGAACGGGGCTTGGCGGCGGCCGCCTTGTAAGTCTTAAGCCGGTCCTGCAGGAAAGCGCTGGGTTTTTTTTGTTTGTTTGTTTTGTTTTTTTTTTAAAAGATTTTATTTATTTATTTTAGAGAGAGAATGAGATAGAGCATGAGAGGGGGGAAGGTCAGAGGACGAAGCAGACTCCCCGCCGAGCAGGAAGCCCGATGCGGGACTCGATCCCGGGACTCGATCCCGGGACTCCAGGACCATGACCCGAGCCGAAGGCAGTGGCCCAACCAACTGAGCCACCCAGGCGCCCCGGAAAGCGCTGTTTTATAGAAGAGCTGATGTAAGACCAGAACTGGCCAGAGGCTTCCCTCACCTTGCAGTTAACGTCCGTCCTGCTCCAGGGCCTTCACTTTTAAATACTTATGTGCTGTATGCCTTCCTTGGGGCTAGATAGTATGAAATAGAATTCCGTATTTTAACGTTGTTCTATTTCTTTTTTTTTTAAAGATTTATTTATTTTAGGGGCGCCTGGGTGGCTCAGTCGGTTAAGCGTCTGCCTTCAGCTCAGGTCATGATCCCAGCGTTCTGGGATCGAGCCCCCCATCCGGCTCCCTGCTCCGCGGGGAGTCTGCTTCTCGCTCTCCCTCTGCTCCCCTGTCCCTGTTCTCTCTATCTCAAATAAATAGATAAAATCTTAAAAAAAAAATTATTTATTTTAGAGAGAGCAAGAACGGGGGGAGAGGTAGAGGGAGAGACTCTTCAAGGAGATGCCCCGCTGAGTGAGGAGGTTGAGGCAGGGCTCCCATCTCAGGACCCATGAGATTATGACCTGAGCCGAAACCGAGAGTTGATTGCTCTGCCACTGAGCCACAGGCGCCCCTGTTCTACTTCTGAATTGATTGATACATCGCAGGAGGCAGTGAGCCCATTGACTTAATTTTTTTCTAATGCACAAATGTGGAGTTTCTGAATTTTGAGCCAAGAAAAGTTTCGTGGTTTTCAGACAGTAGTGAAAGAGGAAGAAGGATTTCATGGATTCATCTTCTGTCCTGTCTTTAGTAATGAGCTTTTCTCTTTCATCCCTCTTCATTTTGGAGATGTTGCAAGTCAGTTTGTTTCTAGAAATGCCAGTGAAAACAGAGCCTTTTGCCTGTGGCATCTCAGCATTGCAGAGGGCTGTTCTGGTTATTAATACACAGTGGAAGTCAGTAACTGATGTACAGCGCGAGTGTGTCACGAGCCACTGAACTTCCGTGGACCACGGTGGTTTTAGTTATGAAGGAACTTGGATGATCTTTGAGTTTCTTTCCCCAGACTGGGTCATTCTTTGGTGAGGATCAACAAGCTGGAGATACCATGGTGAACAGGATGCCTCATGGGCTGCTCTGCTTTATTTGCAGACTGAAGAGGGAGGGCATGCAAGAACTGGAGAAGTAGTCACAATCTGCTTTACAGGTAAAAGATGTACCCTCAAGGGAAGCTTATGTTCCAGAGGTTTCCATGCAGTTATTTTCTCATTCGGTGATCTTGCTGCACTGTCCCTGCCATGCAAGAGGAGAACCAGACAACAAGCAAGTCATGGCATGTTAGGTGGTTAAATGAGGTATGAAGGAAAAGGAAGCAGAACAGGGAAGTAGAAAACGAAGAGAAGGGAATGGAGAGGGGTAAATGCTATGTTATTTTAGGTGGGATAGGTGAGTGGTGAGGGAGGTGAGCCATGGAGCAGAAGCTTGCTAGCAGATTGAATAGCCAGTGCCTGCTGGGTTTGCATTTGTGTGAGTCTGAGACACCACGGTAACCTGACTGATGATCTAACTGGAAGAGAAGGACAGTGGCGCTTTGCCTGTTGAAGGGAGGCTTGCTGTGCCCAACCTGACATCTTGGCTTTGCCTATGCAAAGACCAATTTATTTATTTATTTTTAAAGATTTATTTATTTATTTGACAGAGAGAGACACAGCGAGAGAGGGAACACAAGCAGGGGGAGTGGGAGATGGAGAAGCAGCCTTCCCGCCGAGCAGGGAGCCCGATGCGGGGCTCGATCCCAGGACCCTGGGACCATGACCTGAGCTGAAGGCAGATGCTTAACAACTGAGCCACCCAGGCGCCCCATGCAAAGACCAATTTAAAAAGGTCATCTGAACAGAACAGCAAGAACAGATGGTAGACTGTGTCCCCAAGAGCTGCATCTGACCTAATGTCCCCTAACCCAAATCAGAAAAGCATTAAGTCATGAATTGAAATAAAGGAGTTGGTATTTTATCAAGTTTTGGAGGCCTGAACGGCAGTACTTAGCACCTCCAGGACTGTAGAAACCCTGGGAGGTTTGGTTTCTCCTCATACACCTCCAGCTCCGGCTTGTCTTGCTTCAGGCACTCACCTCTCTAAACTTTTCCACTTCTGCAGTGGGCCTAGTAGCACCTGCCTTCGTAGGACAGATGGCGAGGACTGGAGGAGGTGACAGAGGAGCACCCACCCAGCCGGTCACCACCTCTTTTCTTTGTCTCGATTTCCCGTTACAGTAACACGCCTTCATGACGCCTTCATGGTTTCATGATTCCTTCTGCATCAGGCTCTGGTCCTCTTGTGCGCAGTGACTTGCTGCTGCAGGCAGTTTTGTTCATGGTGCAGAAGTTCCAGTGGCCTCATCACCCTTACTTGCTGCATCTCCTTTCTAATCTTCCCTGTTTGGATTTCTCCCGGGTTTTTTTTTTGTGGTTTGGGTTTTTTTTTTTTCTAGATTTTATTTATTTGTTTATTTATTTAGAGAGTGAGTGGGAGGAGGGACAGAGGCAGAGGGAGAGAGAATCCCAAGCAGACTCCATGCTGAGTGCGGATGTTGGGCTCAATCGTGTGACCCTAAGATCATGACCTGAGCCAAGAGTCAGACACTTAACCAACTGAGCCACCCAGGTGCCCCTTTCTTGTGCTTGTTTTTGTCCTAAGGGCTTTTGACCTATAATAGTGAAAAACTTAAGTTGTTCTGCCCTTAACTGATGTTAAATATTGTTAGTTTATGGTAAAAATAGGCATTTTCCTCTTCGAGGATTGAAGAAAATACAGGATCTGGAAAAGTGCTTGTCTTCCTTAGCCTGACAAAACATTAACCTTTGGCTGATCAAAGATAAGTTATAGCATCCTTTGGTTTTTTTTTTTTTTTTTTTAAAGATTTTATTTATTTATTTGAGAGAGCGAGAATGAGAGAGAGAGAGAGCATATGAGAGGGAGGAGGGTCAGAGGGAGAAGCAGACTCCCCGCCGAGCAGGAAGCCCGATGCGGGACTCGATCCCGGGACTCCAGGATCATGACCTGAGCCGAAGGCAGTCGCTTAACCAACTGAGCCACCCAGGCGCCCCAGCATCCTTTGGTTTTTAAATCTGCATGACTTAATCTTAGAATCATGTTTTGAGACTATAATGGTTTCGGGGACCAAAATTGCCTCAGGCAAGAAATGGTTGTAGAATTGAGGGGGGGGTTGACAGCAATAGCTGTACAAATTCTTTATGCGTTTCTGCGGTGAATTTAGTTCCCATTTATCCTGTTTGAATCATATTTTAATGGGACATTTAAGCGGGTAAGTAAAGGCAGCAACCTTATACTTCAGCCCACATCCTGTCCCTTCCCACCTGTAATTCATCTATGAGAAAATATCCCATCAAATTGCAGAAGAAGCTAATCCTCTCTCCCCTTTCAGTGCCTCCAGGGGATCTACGTTCAGCCACTGGCTCTACGGGCCAGACTTAATCATTTTCTCAGTGGTTGTGTTCAAAACCACCCGAAGGTACCTATTTTTCTTTACGATCATTAGCATAATGTTCACAGGAACTGAGTGAGACTTCCGCAGTGTTTCCCCCATAGCGGGGGAACCAGGGGACAGGGTGTGTGTTGACTCAGGATACCCTATGCCTCTCCCTTGTCTAGCTTCTGTATTGAGCCATTTCTGGGTCACTCTAGCACCTTCTCCAGTCTTTATGGTTTTGATGGGACAGTGGAAGAGAAACTCTTTCAGAAGGAAGTTTCTAGGTGAATCTTTTGGGATACGTGAGAACAAACCTTTGTTTCTACACGTCTGAGTGCACCCAAGCTGAGCCTCATGTTTGGAAAGCAGAACAGAGATGATGTACAGACCGCAGTTAGCTTGGAGCACGTCTGCTCTCCTAGCCGAGGGTAGGACTGTGCTCAGTGCTCTGTGTCCCCTTGGAGACCCTGTGTGTGAGGCTTGTAGGTGCATGTTGATTGCACCAAGTAAGAAGTCAGGAGAGAAAACTGATTTCTCTTATTCTCTTTCTTGGTCTGACGGTATGGTTGCTTACCTGAGTGTGATGTGTGCTTTTGAAGTTCGAGAACCTCATCATTTTGTCCTTAAGGGCTTGAGAAGTTCTTTAAGAGTAGAAGAAATGGAGACTTAGAAAAACCAGTAACTCTAAGAAGAGGTACAAGGGTCAGTTTGACAAATCAGACTTTGAGAGTTTTATATTTGTAAGGCATTCACTACCTTAGGGGTTAATCTCCTTGGGAGGTGACAAGCAGGCGGGCCCGTGCGTGTGTTGTGTTGGCATCCTCTTTCCCTTGCGTGTCGTGGCCATCTCTCCTGACTCACCCCCTTCTTCATTCAGATCCCAAGCCTCAGAGTTTGGTGATGTGGATTGGTGAAGTGAGTATTTATCAGGTGTGTTTCTTCTGTGAAATGTCTCCTGCTTGCGGAATAGGAAGAGGCCCAAGGAGGTGTGTTTACATGCTTTGCTACAATATACAGATTTTTACTCTATCCTGTAATATGTTTGTCCATTCCTGGGTCACCTAGGCCTTTGGGTTTCCATGGCTTTGGTTTGGGTTGTTGGAATGGTGTGAACGGGACGGGGCACGACTATGGCCTGTTTGTCCTGGGGCTTGTTGGGCTTCTTCCCTTACATTTGCTCTTGTGTACTGTCTGTGGAGAAACATGACCATGGATGGATCGGCCTCAGAAGCTCTGTGAGACCACCTTTTCCTTAGGGGAACGATTTTTTTTTTTAATATTATTTCTAACTCATACTTTATTTTTTTATTTTTTTTAAAGATTTTATTTATTTGTTTGACAGAGATACAGCGAGAGAGGGAACACAAGCAGGGGGAGTGGGAGAGGGAGAAGCAGGCTTCCCTGCTGAGCAGGGAGCCTGATGCGGGGCTCGATCCCAGGACCCTGGGACCATGACCTGAGCTGAAGGCAGACGCTTAACGACTGAGCCACCCGGGCGCCCCAGGGGAACGATTTTTTCCCTAAGTTTGGGTTACTTTCCCAGGTTCTTATGGAAAAATGAATTTTGTGTGCCTCTGCACTGAGTCTGGTCACAAACATGTGTATGTGTTGTGGGTTGGGGGGGTGTTTCCCCACCATGCAATTCTGGGACACCAGCTGGGTGTCCTCCGGTTTAACCCAGTTCTGACACTCTATACCTGCAGTTAGCATCAGATTCCACAGGTTAAGGGTTCCGTCCTGAGAGACTGCCCCCCCCCCATCAGATGCTGGTTCCACGTCCAGGTTGTCACCTGTGTTTCTGACTGACTGGCTGTGAATCAGAGGTTCCCACGACCCCCTCTCCTTGGGTTCCATTAATTTGCTAGAGCGGCTCACAGAACTCAGGAAACCAGTGTACTTACTAGATTACCAGTTTATTATAAAGGATGTTAAAGGATATGAATGAACAGCTGGATGAAGAAATGTGAAGGGTGAGGTCTGGAAGGGTCCCCAGTATAGGACCGTCTGTCCCCTTGAAGTTTGGCATAGAACATGGGTGCGTTCTTGTCCACCAGCCTAGAAGCTCTCCAAACTCTGATCTTTTGGGTTTATATGGAGACTTCATTGCACAGGCATGATTTATTAAATCATTGACCATTGGTGATTAATTTCGCCTCCAGCCCCTTCCCCTCCCTGGAGGTTAGGGGTGGGGATGAAAATTCTAACCCTCTAATCACATGGTTGGTTCTCTTGGCAACCAGCTTCCATCCTTAGGGGTTTTCCAAAAGTCACGTCATTAACACAGACTCAAGTGTGGTTGAAAGAGGCTTGATATGAGTAACGAAAGATCCCTTTACCACCTAGGAAATTCCAAGTGTTGTTGGAGCTCTGGACCAGGAGGGCCAAATGTATACTTCTTATCAATTGAATTTCACATAGGTCAAACCATGTGTGTAAAAGCACCTCTTGGAAATTTTAACCGGAAATGTACTGATATAGTTACATGGGGAGGGGAGAGTTTTTCTTTGGATGTGTGCAGCTTTCTAGGACTGTTCAAGCCTCCTGATCCTTAGATTGTACTTGGAGAAAATGGGGGCATTCGACCCTAAGTGGGCATGTCCTGAATCAGACCCATCTCCCCCAAAACATACTTTGCACCCGACAGAAGGGTGGGGTGGGGGCCTTCAGGAGTGCTTACAGTGGTGGACGTGTGTCCTCTGGACTGTGTGTGTAGCAGCAGGAGGCTTACAGGGCTGGATTCAGTTATCCAGACTCTGGGTCACAGCGTTCTGAGGAGAATGGGGGGGATTGTGTCCAAGAGCAGGTGACATGCATTCTGGTTTTCTTGAGAAGTGGACCTCTGTAGGTGGTCCACCTATGTCAGCCTGTCTCATTGCTTTCTTCCTTCCTTTGCCCCATTTACTGGCATGAAAAGGTGATTATTACCTGAGAGGAAAGAAGGATTTGCTAGTGGGCTCAGGTTTGGAGCCAGCAAGGTGAAATTTGAAGAATTTTACATGTATCTGAAGCTACTTCTCAGTGGTATCTGTTGTTTTCCCTAGGAAGGTGAGTTATGCAGGGCAGAGCATTTGGGGGCATCAGAAGCAAGAGTGTACAAAGGGCCAGTTTTGTAGAAGTAATGCCCCCTGGGTCCTGCCTGGCATGTATGTACCAATCGCTGGTGATTTTGTGGTGATTTTAAGAAATTGTTTTAAGGAATGTCTGGGGTTGGTCTGGTCTGGCAGCTTCTACTACTCTAACCTGCACCCTGACCTGAGACGGGCACAGCAGGCTTTTCTCCTACCTTTCAGGACGAGCTGCTGTTATGTTTCAGCTCTGCCCAGCCTCTTCCTTTCCTGCTCCCTGTTTCCCTCCAGAAGGCACCAGTATTAGAAAAAGTGTATGTTGGGAGGCATTTTTCTCTTCTCTGAATCCTCTTTCTCTGGGAGGTTGTAATTATTGTTTTCTGAGGTCAGACTTTGTTTTCTCTTAGGAACCAGTGAGCCGAAGGATGCTGGGCCTGGAGCAGATAGAGGCAAGAGAGGAGGAAAGCAGAGTGACTTTGCCTGGTGGAGACGGATGCAGAAGGTTTGTGGGCATCTGAGGACTACACCCAGACAGCCTGTCCCTTCTCCAAGGAAGCACTGTCATGCTCAGGCTTTGTGTCCTCCCGCTTGTTCTGGAGCAAGCTGACACAGATTCTTTTTTTTTTTTAAGATTTAATTAAATTAAATTAATTTATTTATTTGACAGAGAGAGAGCACAAGTAGGCAGAGCGGCAGGCAGGGGGAGAGGGAGAAGGAGGCTCCCCGCTGAGCAGAGAGCCCGACGCAGGGCCCGATCCCAGGACCCCGGGATTATGACCTGAGCCGAAGGCAGACGCTTAACTGATTGAGACCCCAGGTGCCCCTCCATCTGAATTTTAAAAGACCCAGATATTACCATACAGTTTCACTCATATGTGGAACATAAGGAATAGTGCGGAGGACCACAGGAGAAGGGAGGGAAACCTGAATGGGAAGAATCAGAGAGGGGCACAAACCAGGAGAGACTGGACTCAGAGAAACAAACAGAGAGTTACAGAGGGGGGGGGGGGGGGGGGACTGGGTAGCCGGGTGATGGGCATTAAGGAGGGTACGTGTGGTGATGAGCACTGCGTGTTATATGCAGATAAGGAATTGTTGAACACTACATCAAAAACTAATGATGTACTATAGGCTGGCTAACTGAACATAAAACAAACAGATAAATAAAAGCCCCAGAGAAGAGATAACCGCAGAAATGCTGGCTCTTTCTGGGTGTTCTGCTTCTCCTGGGTGGTCTGGTGAACTGCTGCTTTCGTGGTGTTCATGCGTTCCACGCAGATGCCTTTCCTCCTGAGGACCGGCTCTGGCTTCACTGCGCGCAGAGGGGGCATGGTGAGTGTGAGGAGGGAGTGTCTGGATGATGTCCTTCATGATGTCTGAAGGAGGAAGTCACTGTTTGATGAAGGAACCACCGTCATTTAACCGTAAAATGTGTTCTCTTCTCCCACAGCGGGAGTTCCCTTGGGATGACGAGGATTGTTGCAGTCTGGCTGTTTTGGGGGCAGGTGTTGCCATGGGATTTTTCTACGTCTGGATTCTGGGAAGGAAATCACCTGGAAGCACTTCGTGCAGTGTTCCCTGGCGAGCGGTCTGGTGAGGGGAATTTGTAATCTGTTTACCCGGGTGCTCATGCATGTGCTCTGCGGGCCCTGACCCTGAGCAGTCCCGGCCTTGGGGTTCGGACAAGACACACTTTGACTTTCTCCAGGAACTACCTCACTGAACACTCTCACGCCCACTTTCTTCCTGGGAGGATGTCCCTTTCACACTGTGGCCTGACTTCATCGTTCCTTAGCTTTCAAGGGGAGTTCTGCCCTGCCGGCTGACCCTGAGCAGGGTGGGCCCGACTGTCAACTCCAGGCTCTGTGCTTGTCCTCCGGAGTGCCGAGCTTGGGTGAAGTGCTCCTCAGGCTTGAGTGTAAACTTAGAGAGGAGCGGAGGACTTGCTCCCCCTTTGCCTGTTACCCTAAACAGCACACTGTTACGATCTGGACTTCTTCTGTGTGATGATGTTTGTAGGAAACCGTGGTCTCCCACCAGGCTCTATGGCTGAGGCCTTTGTTATCTGCCCACATGTCTGTCCTCAGAGAGGCCCTTGCTCCCTACGGGGGAGGGGAATGGCAGCCGTCACCCCTGTCTCCCAAGGGCCTGCCTCCTGCAGGAGAGGAGGGGTGAGACGGGTCTTCCTGTGTCTGCATTCTGGACAGATTCCAGAGTTCCCTCAAGGTCTGGCATGGCTGACAGTGAAATGCTTGTTCTAAGGACAGCCTGGAGTACTGAAGGGTGGAGTGTTCCCTCCCTGGCTCACCTCGCGCAGCCCTGTGCTCAGTCCCTCTGCTACACAGTGGTGGCAGCCTCTTACCGGGCTCACACCAAGCACCTGATCCTATGCACTTAGACGAACTTGCGTGTGGGCTGGAGAAGTCCAGCATGGGAGTGCTGCACTGTCTCCCCGCCCCTCCTGAGTTGTTGTGAGATCACCTGATGACATCTTAGCATGTCCCAGAAATAAGTAAACTTCAGTGCAGGCACCCATGAGCCTTTGAGGCATTTCGAAGCCCATGATCTGGAACAGATAGCCTTTTGTTAAGGGCTTATTTGGGAATAAAAAACTACAATATCCTGAAACTTAAGCAGCAGTCTTTGATTTAAAATAGCTTTGCTGTTTTTCCTTATTATAGTGTATTTCATGCCTATGGCAAGAAATGCTTGGGAAATAAATGAAAGTATAAAGAAGGAACTCACCATCCTGCACTAAGCAAGGTTGAGCATTTATTCTGACCCTCCCTGCCTGTTTTATACCCTACATCTCTGGCTTCTCCATGTTGAACTGTGCACCCAGGTGATAGTGTACTGTGTTGGAGAAAGTAAGACAGGTCACCTGGGCAGTGATCCAGACAACAAGAGACGAGAGCATGATGGGGGCTGTGAGGTTGCCCCCAGCTCTTGTCTCATTAATGTGAGAGTTGTTGGGGTCTTGCCGTCTGGGCACTGTGTTGCAGAAGAGAAGCTGGGGTGTTCAGTTTCTTTGAGGACTTTCTTTTTTTTTGTAAGATTTTATTTATTCATTTGAGAGAGAATGAGATAGAGAGAGCATGAGAGGGGGGAGGGTCAGAGGGAGAAGCAGACTCCCTGCCGAGCAGGGAGCTCGATGCGGGACTCGATCCCGGGACTCCAGGATCATGACCTGAGCCAAAGGCAGTCGCTTAACCAACTGAGCCACCCAGGCGCCCTCTTTGAGGACTTTCTTTAACGAGTATTAGGCTGTCTTACGGGACTGGTGAGCTTTGTGGGGCAGTCATGAGATGCCACAGTTGGGAACACGTCCTCATCACACAACCCGGAGTCTTTATTTACTTTCCAGAAGGAGCTGTGTTGTAGTGGTTTGAGATGCTTTTGAGAGCAAGTGAATAGCAAAATGAAACGGGGACACCCCTGAACTGTGTCTTTGAAGAGGTTCCCAGAGGGGCATGTCCACTTGCAGACGGCTGGGTATAGCTTGTGGGCCTTTGGGACTACATTTTCATTCTCCCTGGTACTGTTTTCTTGTGGTGCCTGCAGCTGGGTGGACAGAAGCTTCCTGAATCAGCTCTGGATCTAAGACTGCACTGTAGTTAGTGTAAGACTGTTGTTTGCATGCCTTTGGATTTTTTTAAAAAAAGATTTTATTTATTTGAGAGAGAGATCAAGAGAGGAAGGGAGGGAGAAAGAGCATGAGCGGGGGAGGTGGGGAGAGGGAGAAACAGACTCCCTGCTGAGCAGGAAGCCCAACGCGGGGCTGGGGCGACAACTGCCAGGATCTTGAAGAATGGTGTGGACGTGTGATTTTTGGATGTAGCTGGGTGTGAAGAGGCCAAGTTGGAGATTGTGGAGTTTGTGAATTTCCTGAAGACTCCCAAGCAGTGTCAGGGCTTAGGAGCCAAAATTCCAAAGGTGTTGATTCCAGAGAACGTGATAGTGCCCTGAGCTTCCGGTCAGAGCCAGACCTCACCGTGGTCCAGTGTGGACAGACACGGGACCACTTAGCTTTCTGTAGAGATTGTGTGTAATCACGGGAAGTAGCATTTGCCAGGGCAGAATGGTGACGATCCTCTTACCTGGTTGAAACCACAGTGAGTTTACTTTTTTGAACCGTGAGACGGTAGAGTCCTGGGAACAGTATGGACCCATGTTGAGAGGTATGTTCGTGTTCACTGAAAGCACAAGCTTATGCTCTTTATTGGTCTTTCATTTAGAGGCTGGTCCTTCCTTCCAGTTGGTTCCAGTGATGGGGATCTTCTGTTTGTTAAATGTCCTGCATAAACATGTTGTGTACAGTTTTGTTCCTCTAAATGAAGTGAGAACTCAGAAGCAAAGCAAACTGAATGTAGAACCTTCTATGTTTTTATGAGTTTTTCTTACTCTTAGAGTTTTCTCACTCAGTTTGACAGTTTTGGGTTTTTTTTTAGCAATTTGCCTTTATTGCTTTATTATCCAAAGCCTTCACCTTAGTTTTTGAAGAAGCAACCTTTTTTTTTTAATTCTTGTTTTATTAGTTTACATAACGTTAAATTACATAATTAAAACAGCAAGTACAACTTGCGTAAAGGGTTTGGGGTCAGATACAGCTGCCCCGTGGGAAGCCCTTGACCGCGCTGTGGATGGCGGGGTGGTGGGGGGGGTCAGGGTGTGGTACAGCGGAAGCAGAGCCCGGTGATTCTGGCGGCTGGGTCTGCCTCCTGGTGCCTTTTTGTGTCATGGACCCTTTGGAGGCCTGACAAACTGGGAGTCCTTTTCCCAGAAGGATTTGCATCTTATTGGAAATCGACTCACAAATCCGTTGGTCGTCCCTGGACTGTGGACCAGGCGAAGAGCTCCTAGTGTAGACTGTGACCCTTGCAGGAGCTCTTGCTTTCTTCAGCTCCTCCCCATAGGGTGGTCGCCACTGGACAGTTTGTTCTGAACACCAGGAACAAACTGTGGAGCACTGTGAGCTTGGGGACTGGAGGTTGGGCGGTGCCGTTTCTGGTCTGTAGTCTGGTGAGTGTTAGCAAGCGTGTGTGCGACAGAGGTACGGGTCCAGCACCCAGCCCTGCTGCTGTTCCCCTGGCTCCGCAGTTGGATGACTTGGCTTTCCCTTGCAGGATGTCCAGCTGCTTGTGTGTACCGAGGAGAGTGGGCGGGGCGGGCAGGTCACCTGGATGCGACCCCCCCAGCTGGGCGTGGGCTGGGCGGGCGGTGGGGGGGGGGGTCTGTCATTCTGTGTGGTGCTGAGGATGTCAGGGCCCACATGGCTTTTCAGCTCCTCCTGGGTGTGAAGTTCAGTGACTTCCTAAAACGACCTACAGTAGATAGGAACACATGTGCTTCCTCTTCTAGAAGAATCGGCTGTGCGTGTGGTTCCACGACGGGTGGAGATGGATCCACAGTGGACTGTGAATCCCTAATCCACGTTCATGGGGACATGGGGTCCAACACCTTGTTGTGGGTTTGAGTTCTGTGACTCCCTCTCCCCTACCTTTTTGTGAGTATTTTGTTTTTGTTCTTAAAGACTTAAAAAAATCCTTATGGTCCCCTTTGAGGTAATCAGATGCTAACCTGCGCCCTTGACTAGAGATGGAGCAATAGAAGCTCCCTGCTTTAAATCTCGTTTCAGTTTTCAGGCATAATGGTAATCCATAAAATGAACACCAAGGTGTGTTACCAGAGTGTGAGTTGGTGATTTTAAATCTTAAGTCAGTGGCGCCTGGGTGGCTCAGTTGTTAAGCGTCTCCGCTCAGGTCATGGTCTCAGGGTCCTGGGATCGAGCCCCGCATCGGGCTCCCTGCTCAGCGGGAAGCGTGCTTCTCCCTCTCTCACTCGCCCTGCTTGTGTTCCTTCTCTCGCTGTGTCTCCCTCTGTCAAATAAATAAAGTCTTAAAAAAAAAAAAACAACACCTTAAGTCAGCATAGGAAAAGGCAGGTCACAGAGAGGGAAACAGTGCTGGTCCACAGATGGGCCGGGCAGTGGCTGAAGTGCATGAGTCAGTTTCTGTTGTTGAGACCAGCTAGCTGTGAAGCTGGAGAGACTCGCTGTGGCCTCAGATCTGAGGGGTTGGGCTCTTGTTCTTCCTGGTGGGAGTGGGAAACGGTGTCACTCTTTTGTAGAGCAGTTTGACAGTAACTTAAAATAAACATTCAGACCCTTTGATCCAGCAAGCCCTGCCCCTGGGAGCTTTTGTGAAGAAATAACCTGCTTAGCTGGATGAGCTTTCATATATCTGTAGTGTTTGAACTTTTTATGGTGAGCATGCATTAATTTTCTAAGCAGAAAATATTAAAAGGAAAATCTCAGACTATGAGTGGTGCATCATCTTGGTAGTGATGCCTAGAAGTCACCTGTTTAAATAGAAAATGGGACTCTCTTTGGGTTCCATCTGTCCCCTTGAAGAACCAGGCATCACCGTTCTGTTTCAGGGAGCCGTGCTCACTGGTCTTCCTGGTACTGGCAAAACGCTTCTTGCCAAAGTGACTGCAGGGGAGGCCAGTGTGCCTTCATCACCGTGAATGGGTCAGAGTTTCTGGAAATGTTTGTGGGCGTTGGGCCAGCAAGGGTAGGTGGATGCTTGTCCTTGAGTCGCAGCCCCAGGTTTTGTGTGGGCCCCTGGCAGTGAGCATAGAGCTTGCCACACATACCGGATCAGGGTGGGGTTCCAGAGGAGAGACTTGGGTTAACACACACTCATTTTTGTTTTCATACCGGTAGCAAAACCAACTCTCGTTTCAGTTTTCAGACATAATGGTAGGTTCATGACATGTTTGCAGTGGCTCGAAAAAACTCTCCTTGTATCTTATTTATTGATGAGATTGATGCAGTTGCAGGAAGCAAGGCCCAGGGCACTTTGGAGGCCAGAGCGAGCAGGAGAACACACTGAACCAGATGCTTTTGGAGATGGGTGGTGAGCGGATGCTCACCAGTGACAGCTGCTGCGAGCAGGCCTGTCCAGTCAGCACCACTAGACACCACATGACCCTCCTTCAGCTTTTGTTTCTGGAAACTCCTCGGCGAGAATCCCTGATGATTAGGTTTTTAGGAAGGCTGCTTTCCAGCAGACTTAATGGAGAAAGCTATGTTAGATCAACATCGGCCCCCAGGAGTCACCGATAGGATGAGGGGCCAGTGCCCCACCAGCAGGAGGGGTTAGCAGGGATGCGGGGTGAAGGCCCCTGGGGAGGTGAACGGGCTAGATGGGGACTCCCCTGCCCCTCCTCGCATGGGCCTTGGCGCCCAAGGATGGTGTGGATGGAGCCTGTGCTGCTTCCTCTGAGCCTCTCTCCTGCCGCCTTCGCTGACCCAGAATCTCACAGGTGCACAGGCCCGCCTCATGGACAGAAATATCTTTCCTCCCAAGTGATTCCACCGAGTGTGTCTGGTAGCTTGTCAGGCCTGCTGAGGCGTCACTGGAAGCGTCTGGGTGTTGATGCCACTCTTCAGATTTGGAGAAGCTTTCATTGGGCCTGTGGCAAGTTTTGACCTTCATTTTGGGATTGCCAAGAGTACCCTGGGTTTGGTGATTTACTAGGAGGACTCCCAGGACCTCATGTGTGGTCGTACCTACGACTGTGCTGATGACAGACAAAGGACAAGATCCGCGCAGGGAAGGGCACAGTCCAGGGAAGCCGGCTGCAGCCTCCCTGAGGAGGGGCAGGAGGTGCTGATTTCCCTGGCCTGGAGCTGTGACGACACGTGGCATTGTGGCTGACCAGGATTTTCAGCAGGGGCTGGTCACATGGCATCTGTGCCCGGTATGTACCAACATCCCAGCCTCCCAGGAGGAAGGCAGGTGCTCAGCATAAACCACTGTTTGCACAAACAGTTTAGGCATAGGGGGAGCCCCTCCCCAACCTCAGGTCCCAGAGTCAGCTGAGGGCTGCCTTGTAAGCAGATCTTGAGAGGATGAACAGTTAGACCTGCTGTGTTATTTTCTTTCTGCACAGACCAAAGCATTTCCAGAATCTTCCATCATACTTAGCGTCCAGCAGTCATTCTCATTAGATTATGAATCGTTTTGATGTCTCAGAGGACTGATGGGAGAAAACATTCAGGGGGAAAGTGGGTGGGAGCACCAGCATTTCCTCTGTTGGGCATCCCTGTTCTCCACAGCCCGGTCCGCCCTGGACCAGTCCGGCTCCCTGGGCCCTGTGAGTCCAGCAGAGATGGAGACCTCGGCAGGTGGCTGGGGCACTGACGCAGTTGGCCCTTTCCATTTGTGAGAAAGTGTCCATCCTGTGTGGACTTCCCCTGCTGCCCAGGGCGGTCCTTGTCGTGCTCACTGTTGGGTCCCGGCACTGGGAACGGGTTTGATATTGGTCAAAGGCGGCACAGTCAGGAAGGTGTTTTACTGCATTCAGGAGCTGGGTGTACGTGAGCTTTGGGATATTTGTGTCATTGCCGCCTGGTCGAATAACAGTGTGAAGCATGGACACAGCAGGGATGCTGCCCGGAGCCCCAGGCTGTCCTTGCAAAGTGGTTGCAGGTGACCCTGCTATGTCTTCGTGTCTCTCTCTCTGTTAGGCGCCCCTGACGTCACAGGCAGGTCCTCCGTCTTCAGGGTCCACCTGCGCCCACTGAAGCTGGACAGGAGCCTCTATAAGGATGCCCTGGCAAGAAAGCTCACGGTGCTCACTTTGGGCTTCACGGGTGAGTGTTGGCCAGGCCGGGCCTCTTGCCTGTGGGGCGGGGGTGGGGGGGCGGCACGTGTGATTGGCGGGTGGTTTCTGTTGTGCTCTTCAGTCCTGGCAAGTGTCCACCTTTTTCTTTAGAACTTTGAATCTGTTGAGACAAATTAAAGGCCTCAGAGATGATGAGCCCCAAAGCTGATTTGTACCCATTTGAATTTTTAGTTTGATTCTGTTTAGACTTGGTAAGTTTTCGCTGCAGAGACCTAACTGATGTCTGAGGACAGGCCCACTGAACTGAGCTGTGCTGCATTTTATAGTCTTGGGCTTGAGCTCCCAACACGGGAGCTTCCTATGCTTTTCTCTTTTCTTTGTAATTAAAACCCAAGGTCCTGTACTAGGAAACTCATTTCCCTACCAGGGTGGTTTAGACACTGGGAGTTTAGGGCTTTTCCAGGGGGCTTCCCTCCCAGGTTATCCCCTACTCAGCAGCCCTTTGGAAGTGTCATGATGACTGTGAGGAGCTCCTGCCATCCCTGGGACATTGTGCTGTGGAGCCTTGTCTCCCCGGTGTCCTGCCCACTGCTGGGCCAGGGCCGAGGTCAGGTCACACGTGGGAATGTACATTTGTCGGCGACAGGGTGATGAGAGGCATTCTCACCCCATCCGCCTGACACATGAAGGGCCTGGTCTGTTTCCTGCGAAGAACGTGCTTTCTGCTCTCTCTCTCTCTGTCTCCCATGTCCACTTACACACCAAAGATAAGAAACTAGAGTAGGCCTCCCAGGCTCTGTTCTTCCCAGATTAGCATTAGAGGCTGCCCATCAGACGCTGGGATGACTCGGCGGGATCACCCGGAACTCCCCAGCCTCAGCCTCCCAGGGTCCCTAGGAGGCCGCCTCATGGAGCTGCCCTCCTGTCTCAGGCTGATCACCTGGATCCCGCTGTCCCGGAGAGGCAGACACAGGCTTTGTGAAGGTCAGTGTCACAGGGATAGAGAATGGTCTGTCTGTCCTCACACACAGAAGGGGGCGTGCGGGATTCTTGGAGTAAAAGAACTTCTGACACCTTCTCAGGAGCCACAGAACCAAGCGCTGACTGTGGCACTTTTACTGTCCAGTCCTCCCCTCCGTGTGTGCAGGCAATCCAGACATTTTAAACCTGGTGTTCCTTGGAAACCTGACGTGTGAAGTCCCCTTTTAGCATTTTTGCTCATTCTTTGCACTAGAATGTAGTAATAAAAGTGAAAGAGAAAAGGTCATTTTAAAACTTGGCTAATGAGTCAACAAAAAATTACAGAGTATACAAAGAAACAGTAAGTATGGTTCATTTACAGGAGAAAATGGACAGAAACCATCCCCAAGGTAGCACAGACATCAGGCTTACTAGAACAAAGACTTAATGTCAGCTGTCCTAAATGTGCATCCCCAAAGAGCCAAAGGGGACCAGAGTAACTGTTTGTCTCAACAAAGAGAGTGTTAGTCAGGAAATAGAAAGTATCAAAAGTAACCCAACAGAAGTTCTAGAGCAGAAAAGTACTGTAACTGAAATGAAAAGTTCACTAGAGTGGCCCAGTAGCAGATGTGAGCAGAAGAGGAAAAATCAGCGAACTTGGAGATAGGCCTAATGACATTACCCAGTCTGCGGAGCAGAAAGAAGAAAGAGTGGAAAATGAGCAGAATGTAGGGCCACTTGGGGCACCGTCAACATACATAGTATGGCAGGCCCAGAGGGAGAAAAGACAGGGCAAGGGGCTGAGAGAAGATATGAAGAGGTAATGGTTCAGAACTTCCCAAATTGGATAAAAGACATGAATCTACATTTCCAAGTTCAGTGAATTTCAGGTAGGGATAAACTCTAAGATCCACCCAGACCCTCATTATAATCTAATTGCTAAAGCCAAAGAAAGAGGGACTCTTGAAACCAGCAAGAGAGAAAGGACACAGTGTACAAAGGATCTTCAGTGAGACTAACAACCGATTGCTCATTAGAAACTCCGAAGGCCAGAAAGCAATGGGGTGACGAGTTTGAGGTCCCGAAAGAAAAATCTGTTAACAAAGAATTCTGCATCTGGCAAAACTGCCCTTCAAGAATGAAGGGGAAATGGGGACATCCCCAGATACTGAAAAGGTAAGGTAGTTCGATATGTTTAGACCTGCCCTACAAGGAACGCTAAAGGGAGTCTTCCAGACTGAAATGGAAGGATGCCAGCCCAGAACTTGAAGCCATAGGAAGAAGTTAACATTGGTACAAGTAACTGTTCAGGGAAACACAAGCAGGGGAAGTGGGAGAGGGGGGAAGCAGGCTTCCCGCGGAGCAGGGAGCCTGATGCGGGGCTCGATCCCAGGACCCCCGGGATCATGACCTGGGCCGAAGGCAGATGCTTAATGACTGAGCCACCTAGGCGCCCCTCCCTATGCGATTTTTAAAGGCAAGTGTATAAAACAATAATTACGATTTCTGTTAATGGGTATGTAAGGTAGAAAGCTGTAGTCTTTGATAGTAACGACATAAAGGTGTGGAGGGAAGGAGATACACAGGAGCAGAGCATTTGTATAGTTACTAAAGCCAGAAATGGAAAAGCTGATCTTAAAATTCACATGGAACTGCAAGGGGCCTGAATAGCCAAGAGTCTCATAAACGGAGAACGAGTTGGAGGACTCACGTGTTCCTATTTCAGAACTTGCCACCCGGGCCAATAAACAGAACATGGCCACTGACACAAGGATAAACATAGACCAGTAGAACAAAATTCAAGAACGCAGATTGCAGATGCAAGCCCGTACATCTTTGCTGAGTTGATTTTTGTCAAGGGTGTAAAGACCATTCAATGGGGGAAGGACAGTTCCTTCAACAAAAAGTATTGGGACAGTGAGATATCCACATACAAAAGAATGAAATTGGACCCTTGCACTTTTTGAGTTAACTCAAAATGGATAAAAGACCTGAATGTAAGAGCTAGAACTGTAAAGCGCTTACAAGAACCATGGGAGACCAGATCTTCATGATTTTGGTCTTGGCAGTGGTTCCTTAAATATGACACCAGAAGCACAAGCAACAGGTGAAAAAATTAATTGGACTTACCAAATTAAAATCTTTCGTGTATCAAAGGACACTGTTGAGCGAATAAAAACACACTGTACACAATGAAAGAAAGTATTTGGAAATCCTGCGTCTGATAAATCAGGGTCTAGAATCCAGAACATAGAACCCAATTTAAAAATGGGCAAAGGGTTAGAATATTCATTTTTCCAGAGAAGATATGCAGATGGCCAAAAGGCATGTGAAAAAATGCTGCGTGTTACTCATTAGGAAAATGCAAATCAGAACCACAATGAGATAGCACTTCACACCTACCAGGATGGCTATAAAAGTTAGGAGTTGGCAGGGACACAGAGACACAGGACCCCTAATACGTTGCTGGTGGGCGTGTGAAACAGGCTGTGGACATCGGTTTGGCTGTCCTTCAGAAAGTAAAATACAGAGTTACCATATGACTCAGCAGTTCCACTCATTGGTGTCTACCCAAGAGAATTGAAAATGTGGCTACACAAAGACTTGTACGTGAATGTTCACGGCCAAATGTCCCATCAGTGCAGGAATGGATAAACAAAAGGTGTGTACGTATAACGGAATATTATTCAGCCACGAAAAGAAATGAAGTACTGATACATGATACAATATGGATGAACCTCCAAATATGCCAAGTGAAAGAAGCCAGACACAAAAGGCCATGTGATTCCATGTATGATTCCATGTATACGAAATGTCCCTAACAAGCAGCTGCAAGGAGACAAAATACAAGAGTGGTTGGTTGGGGTGGGCAGTGGAAGGCACAGAGTATCTTTTTTTTTTTTTTTTTTTTTAAGGATTTATTTATTTATTTGAGAGAAGGAGCGTGTGCGCACGCAAGCAGGGAGGAGCGGGAGAAGCAGGTTCCCCGCTGAGCAGGGAGCCCGACGTGGGGCTCGATCCAGGGACCCCGGGGTCATGACCTGAGCTGAAGGCAGACGCTTAACGACTGAGCCACCCGGGCGCCCCAGGCACAGGTTATCTTATATAGAGGATGGAAGTGTCTGAAACTACGGCACTAGGCACATGACTTGATAAATTTACTGGAAGTTTCTGAAGTATACACTTATGATGGGTTTTATGTTAAATTACGCTATCTCAGTAAGTTGCTTAATCAAAAAACTGGCCCAAAATAGTAGTGACTGACGAAGCCGTTCCCTAGTTTGGCTCTGGTCTCTGTAGTCGCGAGCTCTTCCCGTAGTGTGCAGTCCCGGGCACTGATGTCCACAGGTTTTCCTTCCCCGGGTCAGGTGCTGACATTTCTAGTGTCTGCAGGGAAGCGGCGCTGATTGCCGCCGCCACCTGAGTCCTTGTGTTGTGGAGAAGCACCTTGAGCCGGCCGCTGTGACGGTCACTGGAGCTGAGCTGGGGGGCCTGCTAGCGCTGCCCTTGGGCCCAGCTTTGCTTCAGCGCACAGGAGCTATAGTCAGTTTTCCAAACCAGAATTTGGGACTTGGGAATCTGCCAATAGCTTTCATGCTCTGTCTGGAGCTACATTTAGAGTCTCAGAGAGATGGGGCCTTCAGGGCAGTAGTCAGGCCCTGGTTTGGATGCTGATTGCAGACGGGAGGAGGGGCTTCCGTGGGCTCTTCCTTGTGGAAGCCGCCAAGACAGCCCTCTGAAGGTGGGTGGGTGCCGGTGTGCATGGTTTAGCAGTGATGCCTGCTTGGCCTCCTGGCTGCAGTTCAGCAGCTCCGGGAACTGCGGTCAGTGGCTTAGGGTCTCTCCAGAGTGAGTGCCTTCCCGGGGATGGACATCAGGGCGGTGTCCCGGTGGCCAGTGGCTGCCCTTCGTGGTCATCCTCACGGCTGTGAACCAGTGGCAGGTTCACAGTGCTGCTTTGTCTTGATTTGTTAGTGAAGCACAACGTGCATAGACAAGTGTGGAGTGTCGGGCAGCCCAAGACGTCTCTCCAGCTTCTGGAGGGTTGTCCTGGCCATTCTGCTGAGCTGACCAGCTGTAAAGCTGGGCCCAGTGGGAGTTGGTGCCTTTTCTGTGCGCTGATGACTACCTGTCAGCTAGGGTGTAGGAGGCATTGGTCTCCATGCTTCTGGGGTCACTGAGCAGGCCAGAGAAGATAGCTAACCACATTGGCTGAAAACAGGCGTCCTAAAGCCGTCTGCTGCGTGCCAAGGGCATGAGGTGGGACATGTTCTTTCCGTTGGGGAGGTGAGGTGTCTGCAGAGCGGAAGGCAGCATAGTGCCTGGTGTGGAGGGACAGGCACCAAACGGCCTGAGCCGTGTGCGTGCAGCACGGGCTGTGAGTCCGTACTCGCTGAGCAGAGGCTCTGACCAGCCCTCAGCATTCCCCAAGTGGAGGGGGGCGGATTTGGCACCCACTTCCCGGCTGTCCGTTTCTCCTCTGCCTCTCACTGGCCTGGGAATTTGATGTGTAAGCCTTGAGGAAAAGACGCAGGTCCTGCAGCCCAGTGAGAAGGCGACCGTGGCCTGCCGTGAGGCTGGACACGCAGTGCGCTGGGTCCTGGAGCATGCCGACCCTGTGTTGAAGGTCGGTCTGAGTGTTCACCTTACCTGGGTGACTGTGTGTGGTCTCTGGTCGTGTGGGCACAGTACATTCACAGTGGCAGCCCTTCTCCTTCCCAGGGAATGTAATGGTTAGGAGTCGGGTTCCAAAGATTGTTCAGGGGTGTGTAGCGGAGGAGGGCTGTTGGTTCCAGGTGGGATCTGGATGCCGGCCACCTGACACCCCAGAGGTTTGACGTCAAACCTGCCTCACTCCTAAGCTTTGGACCCAATGGGACGGCTCCTCAAGAACTTCCTTGGGACTGATAGGATGGAGGTGGTTTCCATGTTAATCTTTGGGGTGACCCCACCCGGACCCACCTACTCCTGGGTGGGGCCCAGGGGTCTCCTCTCCTCCCACGCCCTCGTGACCAGTGGTCCTAGTAGGGCATACTGGTCTGGGATACTCCATAGGTGGGACCTGGAAGGGGCCAAGAGCTCTGCGTGGGGCGTGAGCAGAGTACTGCCTGCCTGTGTCTTCTAGGTGTCCATCATCCCTTGGGGCAGAGGGCTCGGCTATGCCCCGTGTTTGCCCAGGGAGCAGTATCTGTCCACACAGGAGCAGCTCTTTGACCGCATGTGCATGATGGTGGGGGGCAGGGTGGCTGAGCAGCTGTTTTTTGGGCAGATCACCACCGGGGCTGATCAGTGCCTGTGACCTTGAGGAAGGTCACCCAGAGCACCTCTGCCCAGGTAAAGGGCAGCCACCCTAGTGGGGGGCTCTGCATGGCTGAGTCCCTCCAGGCTTACCCCCAGCTCCATACTTCCAGATTGTGTAGTTTGGGCTGAATGAAAAGCTGGGACAGGTGTCCTTTGACTTCCCCTGCGACAAGGCGAGATGCTGGTGGAGAAGCCGCACAGTGAGGCCACTGCCCAGCCCATAGATGAGGAGGTGCTGACCTGGTGCCGAGAGCAGGTGGACAAGGTGAGTGGGGCGGGTCCCGGCTCGGGGCACTCCCATCCTCACGGGATGTTGGGTTTGGGGTTTGCCTTGGCCTGCTGTTCTGGGAGCAGCTGAGTGACAGGCAGCTGTGATTTCTAGGTGGGCAGGCCGCTGCTGGAGACGGAGGTGCTGGAGGAGGCCGACGTGGTGGGGCTGCTGGGCCCTGGCCCTTTGCGGAGAAGGCCACCCATGAGGAGTTTGTGGAAGGCACGGGCAGCCTGCAGGAGAACGTGTCCCTTCCTGAGGGGCGGGAGGAGGGGCCTGCAAAGCGCCACCTGCAGGAGAGCCCAGCTAGGAGAGCTGCTTCCAAAATCACTGGAAAACAAATTAAAACACGATAACAGCAAACGGGTGTTTTAGATCTGGGCAGTCAGACCCCAGCCCTAGAGGACGGGGTCCCCAGTCAGAGGGGCGGGCAGTAGCCCCCCGGGGAGAGCAGTGGGCGAGTGTCTTCCTGGTGGGGTTTTGAGTTTGGACCTCCAGGGGCCTCCCACAAAGGGAGGTGGGTGGTGGGTGGATTTGGTGGGTACAGCCGCCTCACGGGCAAGTGGGAGTGCTGGTCTCTTCAGTTTCCCCAAGGAGAGGAGGCTTTGGCTCAGTTCAGAAATTCTGAAGGTTTAGTTAAGTGGCAGAATTAAGAAAAGGGAAACCTAAGCTAGTTATCAAGGGAAAGTGTTAGGTGTTTACAACAGCTGTTTGGGTTGGTGGAAGGCCTGTCAGTGGTTCTGGAGGAAACTCAGCACTTCCCACAGGTGTGTGGTTGGGGGAGGGTCATGGAGCCATGGGGGCCCCGAACCGCTCCCACTGCCTCCCCAGCACCCGGGCACTACTCTGAGCATGAGGGGAGCAGTTTCTCAGCCAAAGCAGCACTAGTTCCCTGGGTAGGCGGCTTTGCAGATGAGGGTGTGTCTGGATTCAGTTCCCTTCTCCAGCAAGCCATGTTCCCTGCCACCCCCTTTTGTTAGAATCACAGAGGGGGCTCTGGACCGATTTGGGATCCCCTGGGTTGTATGTGGAGAGCCCTGTTGTCGCTGCCCCTGGTAACGCTCTTCCTCGTGTTGGGGAGCTGCCAAACGGAAGAAGGCCAGTTCTGGGTTGTGAGCTCTAGGCCTCTGATGCCGTAGGTTGTCTGGTTGGTCCTGGAGCATGGCCAGGCCCGGCCCGGCGAGCTGGGGTCAGAACTGGCCTGGGGCTCAGGGGCAGTGTCCTGCTTGTTCTCCATGCAGCCTGCCTCCCAGAGGTATCAGAATCACGGCAGTAGAGGGCTGTCAGCCCTTGGGTGGGTCGGTGAGTGTCCGGGACCCCTGGTGCTCGGCGCATCCTGGGGAGGGGGTGGTTCTGCTTGCTGCCTCATAGGACCTCTGCTCTCTGCTTGGCTCTCTGCTCTGCTCTCTCCCAGACACTGGGACTTGTTTAAAAATTCTGTTGGATTCAAAAATAGCATTTCCAACTTGGGACAAGCACTTTCGACTTTTGTTGTTTGTAAAACGTGCCATTACTGAATTTTTTACATCTCCAGAGCCCATCCTGTAATGAAGTCCCCACTAAACCTAGCCTTCATTAGCTGAGCTGTGTGGGGACCTGCCAGGGTCCTGTCTCGGGGCTCCCTCTGACGGAGGGGAGGGTGCTCTGTGGTGTCCAGAGCCTGGGACCTGTTCATTTTGAGGCCTGGCACAGCCCCTCTCCGGAGTCCGGGGCATGCTCTCAGCACACCTGGGTGCTCCCCAACCCCAACCCCTGCTGTTTCCGGCCTTGGATGCCCTCGTGCTCGCCTCCCCTGAGTCTCCTCAGCTCTTCCCTTCACCTGTTTGGGCCATCCGGGCACACACTACACAGGCCCAGGGACAGAGGAGACCTGGCCTGGAATCTTCCATGAGGGAGGCTCAGGCTTCCCTCCAGAGAGCCCAGTGGGAACAACTCCCTGGCATGGGGCCCAGGGCCTGTCTTCTGGGCCCCTTGTTTCATGGGTAATCCAGAGGATTGGGGTTTTGGCCTCACCCTTGGCCTTCTCCTCACAGGCCTTACCTACTGGCTCCCTTCTTGTGACAAGCTGCTGCTCTGGGCCTGGAGCTTCCCGGGAACCTGCCTGGGCTGGGAAGACTTGCCAGAGTGCACCTTGTGCTTTTCCGGGCCTGGGCTCGGGGTGGGGGGTGGGGGACAGGATCTTCACTTCCTAAGGCCTAGAAATCCAGGGCACTTGTCCCTGAGACATGGCCCACGTGAGCAGCCCAGAGGAGCCCCTGGTGGCTTCAGCTGGAGGAAGACTAGAGCAGCCAACCCCACCCCTACCCCCCAATACGCACTCCTGAGCGCCTGTGTCACCTGGAACGGAAGAGACCGTGCTTGGGCCTTAGGAAGAGATGAGATTTTAATCCGATCTTGTGTAAATATTAAGCTCTGCGGAAGGAAGCCATAGCAGGAAGGCTGGAGATGGGGAGCATGATCCTGGTGGGTGGGGTGGGTGGGGCATGCAGCTGCCCTTAGGGGATTTGATTTTAAGTGAACTTCGGGATGATGCCTGGTAAACATCCCTTGAGTTGGGGCTCATCGTATAGAGGGAGCAGGCACCGTCCCTCAGCATTTCTGAGGCCGGTTTTCTCGGCGGGGAGCTTGCCTCTAGCTGCGCACGGTGGGCCTACGGCACGCCCAGGGCTACAGGAGGGCAGGTGTTCCTTCCCTAGAAATGTTTGAGGGGAGTGGGTCAGGGCAGGTTGGCCTGGGGACCAGAAGCAAACTTCCGCATTTATTTTAAAACTGTTCTTGGACTTGCTGTCAGAGCAGAGCCTCTTCAGTCCCTTAGGTCATAGAAAGCAGCAATGGGAGCAGCTGAGCCTGGTGCCCTTAAGTCGGGGGCTGGGGGGCCGTGCCGGGGTCCCCTCATGTTCCCAGTCCCCCTCGGGCTGCGCTACCCCAGGCCAGGACGCCATCCAGGGGCACAGACCTAGGACTGTGCATGCCTCTGTGTGCATTTGCGTGACAGGCTGTAGGGGTGTGTCCCCCTGCCCCCCCCCCCCCCCCCCCCCACGGTCTGAGGCAGTCGTGCCATATTTGGTGTTCTGAGCCGAGGACAGTGGGCCCGGCTGTCACGCAGGAACTAAGACAAGCTGGGTCTCAGGGCCTGGGGAGGAGGTCCTGGTGCCAAGAAGAGGATGGGATTGAAAGGAAGGTGGCGTTGTTCAGGAGGGACTCCCCTACCCACATTCTTGGCTGGATAGCAGAGCATCCCATAGGCCGCAGCGTGGTGTAGCCATTCCCAGACCGGAACCCTGAGATCCTCGGGGGTTTTGCAGAGAAGCTCTCTCTGGCTTCAGTCACCCTTACCCCGCACCCACTTGGGAATCTTGTGGCAGATGAGAGCACCAGTCCTGCAGACAGAAGTTTCCAAGAGGCCTAGGCCACTCCCACCTCATCCTCAGGTGCTGTGGTCCCTGATCAGGGACTGGAAAGGAGCGGGGACGTAAGGCCACTGGGCTGTGCTTGTGCTGGGGCACCCCGAGAACCTGGCCCAGAGCCACATGGGGTGGGCAGAGTGTCCGTGGGGTCAGAACTGTCCAGATTTGCACTGCCTTGGCCCCAAGGCCAGCTGGCCTAGTCCTCCTTGGGCCTCTCCACGGTGAGAAATGTGTCCACAATTGCTGGCTGGCGCTCCGGGTCACCAAGCGGTTGCTTCTCTCGGTTCTGCTCGGCCCTGGTTCGTGTCCAGGAGGGGGAGCGCAGACAGCCAGCCCGGGGCAGTGGGTGCAGGCCTGACGGGAACACGGGGGTCAGGTCACTCCTGCAGCTACTGGGCTGGATCTGTGTGTGTCTGGCCACACACTGGGGTCCCCTGGATGCTTAGAAAACACAGATGCCAGGCCACCAGTAATTGGACTTGTGGGTCCGGGTGCAGCCCGGGCAAAGGCTTTTTTGATGCCCAAGGAGGGTCCCTGTGCAGCCGAGACCACACCCTAGGTGTGAGCCTGGCCCCAGCAGCCAGCTGGCCCCTTACCCTCCCAGGGTGCAGGCTCTACCGGGCTGGGATCTGAGCACCCCCTTCCCACCTCCACCTGCACAAGGTGTGAGAAGGGAGAGAAGAAGGTCCCTGGGTCCCCGTACCCCCACTGGCGGTCTTGCCATTTCTGGGGCCCTTGACGTCTTGGGCCAAGGGCAACACTTCCTCAGGAACCGAAGGGGAAACTAAGGCCTGAGCTGTGGAGCCAGGGCTGATGAAGGCCACCCCACTTTGCTTGGCCTAACTTGTGATTAAATTCACATGTAGTAAATTTTGCTTTTGATGGGGACTATGACTTTGGCCTTTTGTTGGCATTTGGAAAGGAAAATTGAGGAAAACAGAAAAATTCCTTGATGTTGGGCAAGTAGACATGTAAAATGCAAAAATACTGAATGAGATGGTGCAGTGACAAGCACCAATTTTGACACACGTGTGAGAAAATTATTTTCAAAAATAGGGGTTGTGGAGAGCCGTGTTCCATGGGCTGGGGCCCCAGAACCGCCCACCACTCACCGCGCCCCAACACCAGCCCACCTGCTGGCGATTCACCGGCCAGGCTCTCGTCGTCTGAGTCAGCAAAGACCTCGGCCAGCTCCTGGTCGGACATGTCGGTCAGCTCGGTGAGGTCCAGGAGGTCAAAGTGCACCTCCAGGGAGGAGACGCTGCTCAGGGGCTCTGCAGGGCGGGCGGAGGGGGCTGCTCATAATGGGCACAGTCTGTCCACCCAGGGACCACCTTCCCTCCCCCTGCCGCCGCCGAAGCCCCGGGGAAGAACCAGAGCTCTGGGTAGAGCCCTGCGGGGTCAGGGTAAGATGGGGCAGAACCCCCATCCCCCCATCGGCTCTCCACACTGGAGACTGAATGCCTTCTGGGCCCCCATTTTGCAGATGGTATAGCCAAGGCCACAGAGCCCGAGCTGTAAGAGCCCAGCCGAGCACCCCTCCCCCACACACACCTGGGGGAGTGTTTGGACAGGATGTGGACCTGACCCTCCATCCCCCAGGGGCTCACGGTCCCTCCAGAGTACATGCTGGGCAGGTCAGCTGTACTTACGCCTCCTCTCTGTGACCTGCAGGAGCCCCGGGGCTGGTATTGGGATGCCCACCTCCTCCTCGGCCGTGGGTGAGCGGTAGCTCTCCCCTGCCCCGTGGGCCAGGGTGCCCAGGGCTGCCTGTGGTCCCTCCACCTCCTGAACGGTTTCTGCAACAAAGACGGAAGGTGTTACCTGGGAGGAGAGATGCCGGTGGGGAAGACTGGAGTCCGTGGCTCACTGAGCCCTCCTCTGAGGCTCCGGGCGGCGACCAGGGTTGCCTGGGGTGGTCTTGGGCTGGGGTCCCAGACAAGGGCCACTGGGTCCAGGAGGAGGGGAGTGTGCAACACGGTTACCTGTCTCTACTTTCAGGTCCAACCAACCGCCCCATGTCACTTTTGCATTTCCTTGCCTTTTGGGTCTCTTTGATCCAGAATGGGCCCTGCTTGCCTGTCTGTCCTCTGTGGATGCACTTACAAAAATGCACGTTGTTCTGTTTGAATGCATAATGATTTATTTTCATAGTAAAAGAGACTGGGGGATATTCCTCTAGGTTTCTTCTATGTAATTTTTTTTGAAAGATTTAATTGCTCATTTTTTACATAGGACAATTATTATTATTTTTTTCAGTTGAGAGCAGTAGGCCCTGGGAGCAATCTGCTTGGTAGAGACTGCCGCTCAGAGATGGACCCCTGCCCCATAGAAGCACCAACCCTACCCTTCTGTTGTTTGGGCCAACACCTTGACCTCTTAGCTCACATCCCTCCATCCAAATTTCCTACCAGTTCCTCCAGAATGTTCCAGAGCCCATCCACATCTCCCCCTCCTGCTGCCTCACCTTGTCACTCCCCGAACTCAGCCAAAGAACCTGTTAGGCACGTCCCCTGAGGCAGCTGGATCCCTTGGCTCCCCCATGCCCCCATTGTGGCCCCATAGAGTGAACAGATGCCCTCTGGCTCCCCTCAGCAGTGCTCTGTGATGCACCAGGGTCTTGTCTAGGAGAGCCCAATTGGGCCCCTAGCACCGGGAGCTGCCTGCCACGGGTGGGCCTTTCCTCAACAGTGCAGTCAGCAGCCAGGATGCTGCCCAGCAGGTCCCATGTCTAAAGGGTCTCCAGCAAAGTGGGAAGATAGGCCATCCATTCACAGCTGTAGAGCTGGCTGGGCAACACCTGGCCTCCTCTGGGAGGGCACCACCCTCCCTGGGAAGTGTGGCTGAGGGAAGATGGGCCTGGGGACCTGCCCATGCTATTCATGTCATCACATGGGGTTTGGGGCTGGCCAGGCTGGACGGGGCTCAGGGGATCTGGTTTCCACTTCTCTGCTGCATTTGGAACGTGACTTCTGAGTATCCTCGGAGGGTAGAGTTACACCCACCACTGTCCCGGCCCGCCCAGCCCAGCAAGGACACCTTCCCACCCAGAGGGCACGAGAGATGTAATTCAGACCCTGCTCTGAGCTGGGGTGAGCAGGGGCCCCTCCCTTGAACCTCTCCATCCATCCCTGTCGAGAGTCCTTGAGGAGCCTTTACTCTGTCGGACTCGGGAACTTGCTTTGTTTCCTTGAGTGGGGAAGTACAGCACCTGGTCCCTCTCTCTCAGGGTGTAGGACGGGCTCACATCACGCTGGCCTGTGCTCTCATAATTGTGAGATGCTTCCATGCACATGGCCCATGGTGATAGGTGAGGCAGGGGGACATGGTAGGGGATACACATCACACAGATGTCATCAGGACTTTGCTACTCTGGGAGAAGCCGCCGAAGGGTTTTGAGCTGAGTAGGACAACATCTACCTCCATTTTTAGGAGATGCAGGCTAGGTGGGAAGGATAAAGTCCACAGGTGTTGAGACAGTACAGGGTGAGGGGCAAGCACCACTATAGATGCTGGGGTTCAGGGGTCTCAGACGGCCTAGACTGTTGCACTAACTGTTAAGCACATTCTGAAAAATGTCAACATCCCTGAAAGAGCCAAGCATCTACGGTCAATGGCATCATGGATGATGGATAAACAAAATGTGGTCCATCCACACAAGGGGATGTTACTCAGCCATAAAAAAGAAAGCACTGACACAGGCTACAACATAGATGAGTCTTGAAAACATTACGGTAAGTGCAGGCAGCCGGTCACAAAAGGCCATGCATTATAACATTTATATGAAATGTCCAGAACAGGCAAAACCACAGAGAGTAGAAAAGTAGATTAGAAAAGACATAGACAGTAGATCGTTGGTGGTTTCCAGGAGCTGGGGTGTGTGTGGAATGGGGGGTGACTACTAGTGGGTATGGGGTTGCTTTTCAGGTTGATGAAAATATCCTAAAATTAGGTGGTGGTGGTGGTTGCACAATTTTGTAAATATACTAAAGGCACTGAACCTTACGCTTTAAAAGAGTGAATTTTATGATAAAAGAAATCCTCAGTGGAAACAAAGGTTGATTTTGGATGGAATTGAAGGGCAAATCCAGGAGGACCTAAGACATCAACTAACATTTGCTGTGCACCTACTGTGCGCCAGGCACCAGGCTCAGAGGCTGGGAGTAGGTAAGAGAAGTGTGACCTCTAGGACCTAGGCTTGGTCCTGGCACACAGTAGGTGCACCATAAATGTTTGTCCAATGAATGAACAAGCCCAAGACCCCACCCCATAGTTTCTAAGCGGCTGTGCGAGGAATCACCTGTCCATGGCTGAGGCCCACATCTCTTCCTGGGGTAGGAAACAGGAGTGATCGCAGAAGCAGGCAAGGGGTGGGGCTGCTTGGTGCCAGGCTGAGCAGGGGCACCCGGGGCCAGGCTGTGGGGTGGCAACACCGTGATTCTCAGCGTAGCCCCCATCAAGCCCCTGCAGGGGCACTGCTGCCCTGACCTGTGCAGGCAGCAAAGCAGTGCCCCATGGGGACTGCAGTTACCACAGTCACCACAGTTCCGCCCCCAGCACCGACGGCTGATGTGAGTGGATATGATAGGGTTACCTTGCACTAGGCTGCTGACCTATTTTCCAGCACATTTGTGTGAGAACTTGGCCCAAATCTTAAGTTCCCTGCTGTGTGCCCTGGGCCTTGCCCTAAGCGTCGAGCAGGTGCTCTGTATGAACAGATGAACAAATTAATGAAGTGAATAAATGAATATCATATACAACAAAATGGCAGTGGGGAGGCAGAGATGGGCACCTGTACGCTATTTCCCTAGCCCCTTGTCCTTGGACGTCGAGGATGCCGGGTGGGCCGTGCCAAGGCGCAGCCTCCTGAGTGCAGGGCCGTGGCCTCTCTCCCTGTGGCCGTTCGGACAGACTTGGAGTTGGGTGGGTCCAGAACCTTGGTTTACCAAAGGCCCCAGTTGGGGCCCTTCAAGAAGCGCACTTCCTTCTCATCTCCATGTCTGCACACTTTGTTATTAAGAAATTACTGCTAATTCGTTTAGGTGCAAAAATGGGATTTTCATTATGCTCTATGAAAACCTTATCTTTTAGAGACACTTTGAGGAATACTTACAGATGAAATAATATGTCGAGATTGGCTACAAATTACTACTGAAGGGTGGCTGGTGGTGGTCTGGTTGAGCAGGCTGGGAGGTGACACATGGAGCTTTACCACATTGTTCTACTTTTTTGTGTGTTCCACATGCTCCAGAATCAAGTTTTCAAAAGTCCGTGAACTGAGAGAACGATGGTCACAGCCCTCCACCCATGATCTTGAGAGATCCCACGGCAAGGGGATCACCAGGCCACTGTGTAGGCAGGAAATGGCTCCACAGAGTGTGAGCCCTCCCAGTGTGGCCCCCTCTGCTCCCACCCCGACTCCTGCAGAGTAGGCACCTGATAAATACATCTCTGTGCATGGAATGAGTACGTGAGATTCATAAACTGGAGGATCATGAAGCCCCTCTCCCCAGCGCCTTCCTTCCCTGTCTCACTCAGGGCTCCCACAGCCCTGCGAGGGAAGTGAGTCTGTCCCCACTGACAGAAGTGGACATGGAAACTGAGGGCCAAGCTGCTTTGCCCACATCTCTCACAGCTCTGTGCTCTCCAGCCCTTGCCCTCCAAACCTTTCCCATCACGTCCCCACATAGCTGCCTCTGGGAAGTCCTGGGGTCCTGGGACTGTCAGTGGCAAGAAAAAGCTGGATCCCTTAAACAAGGGACAAAACAAAGAAAACCCACACCCACCAGCTCTGGGTGTGTCCGGTGGTGTTTGCCGGGTGGGTGACAAAGGCCCTCAGACAGCTGTCTGGGCTGCACCTGCCCAACTCAGACTGCAGACACAGCAGTGGGTGGGCCCGTGGCTTCAGGACACCCCCCTGGGGGCCATCCCTTTGGGCTCCAGATGAGGTTGCTGATGTGGCTGGGGTCCCTCCTCAGGTCCCTGTGTGGTCAAGAGTGGCTCCCTGGGATGGGACCTCCAGGAAACCCATGATGCGTCTGGGGCCTAGCCAGGCCGGTGGAGGCGCTCATGGCGCCGAACACTTTTCCTGAAAAGGACTCTTGAGGTGGGGGTTCCTAGAGTTTGCCTCCCGTCACCAGCTGCCGCCCTGACCGAGCCAGACTCCAAAGAGGGGAGACCTAGGTAGAATCTCAGACGTCAGAGTCGCCGAGAGCAGACAGGGGCTTCGAGGAGGCCTCCTTCCGTGCATACCTGCCCTCCCAGATGTGAGCGCCCCTGGGCCTCGCCCTGGCCGAAAAGCCCTGCAAGCGTGGGGCAGGCCCCCCCCCCCCCCCCCCCGGCCCTATCCCTGCGCGGTGCCCTGCAGGATCCCAGCGCCGGCCTCCCTGCCCTAGCCCCCGGCGAACAAAGCAGATACGCGGCCCAGAAGGGCAGCGCCGACCCCCACGCCTCGCGGAGCTGTACCCCGAACTGCGGCCCAGACACGCCCCATGCCCAGACCCCCCGGACCCCGGCTCTGCTGGTTTGGGGTTCAGCACGAAACTCTGGGCCAACCACCCAGGAGCGCGCCAGGCGACTGAAAGCGCAGAGGACAAGGGGGCGGGGACGCGATGTGTGCGCCCCCCCGCCTAAAGCGGGGGCCGTTCCCGGGAGGAGCCCCCGGCCTAGCTCCCCCGGCGGCAGGCCAGGCTTCCTCCGGCTCCGGCCAGGCTCAACTCGGAGCTACCGGTGGGTCTTGTGCGGCCCCCGGGAGCGGCCGATGAGTGGGCCAGGGGGGAAGGGGCTGCGGCTGGCTGCGGGGGAAGGCGCAGCTCGGGGACTCCTGGGGACTTGGGGCCGCACTCACCTCCCGGGCCGGCGCCCTCCGGGGGCTCCATGCGGCCGGCGGGGTCTGGGAGGGGCGCGGGCGGCGGCGGCGTCACCCAGCCCGGGCGCCCCTGCAGCTGCGGCGGCGACTCGGCCCCAGCTCGCGGCGCAGCGCATCGGGGCAGCAGCCGGGGGGCCGCGGCGGCAGGGAGGAGCCCGCGGGGCGGGGCGCGCAGCTGCTCCGGGGCCCGGGTTCCCCCTAGCATCCTCCCCCCGGAGCCCCGCAGCACAGGTGCGGCCCCGCCCCGCCCCGCGCGCGCCCCCTGCCGGCCCAGGCTCTGCGGACCACCTCTCCCACCGACCTCCGGGGCTGCGGACCCACCCGCAACCGGCGGCGGCCTCCCATCCGCGGCCCGGCCCTTGCGCCCTCTGCGCCCCCAGCGCGCTCACTTCTTCTGCAGCCGTGCCAACTTTCGTCCATTTGTTCACCCCCAGATATTTATGGGGTGCCGGCTACGTGCCGGCGCCTCGCGGGCCAATGGAGAGGAGGCACAGAGGAGAAGCAAAGGCGGCGCCCAAACCCTTGGCCCCAAAGCAAAGAATTGCAGATTGTGATGAATACTGTGAAGAACACTGCGGGTGGGGCTGGGCGAGAGTTTAATGGCGAGGCCGGATGGGGGCGTGGGTGGGAGATGGGAGGTAGGGAGATGCGAGCGGGCAGAGAGAGGGCCCCGGGAGGGAAGGCAGGGGTCTGGGCGCGCTGAGAACGACACGTAAGTCCCTGGAACGCGACCCTGTGCCAAGCTCTTTGTGCACAGTATCTCAGTCATTCCCCCAGAGATCCTAAGAAGACGGTGTCCTGGTTTTCCAGGTGAAGAAACTGAGTACAGAGAGGGTAGGTAAGCTGACCAAGGTTACACAGCCAGGCACTGGAAGCCAAAGGGTCTGAATCCAAGACCAAAGGCTGCACTTTTATAAAAACAAACCAAACCAAAGAAAAGCATCAGGGAGAAAGAGTTTGTTCCTGGCTGGGAGTGGAAAAGGCCCACAGAGGAGGGAGGTGGGTATGAACTTGGTGTTTGCAGGAAAGGCACCATCTCAAAGGCAGGTGGTCCACATAGCTTCAGCCAACCAAGGCACTCATTGCCCCGTCCAACTCCAGTCATACAGAACCCACAGCCTTCAAGATTGTCAGTCAGCGAGGCTCGCTAATAGTTCCCATTTTTCTTTAGTTTACAAAACAAATGAAAACAAAAACTGCAGTCTGCAACCTTCTAAAATGATTTCATGACCCACTAGAACTGGCCCTTGTTGTGAGCCATGGCCTCCTTGCGACCCCAAAAGGGGGAGAGAATGTTCTCTCAGGGAAGAAACTGAATTATAGGGTGGGTGGTGGGGACATAAGCAAGCCAGTCAGTGCCCTAGGAAGCTGGGGCAGTGGATGGGCACTGGCTGTTCAGAGTCAGCTGGGGTGGCAGATTGTAGTTCTCAAAATGGTCAGATCAGTATTTCTGATTCCACTTCCAGAACCTTCCACTCCCATCAAGACACTCCCCCACCGATACTCCTTCTGTTGAACCTGGGCGAGGCTTGTGATGGCTCTGGCCAATAGAGTGTGGCAGAAATGATGCCATGTGACTTCTGAAGTTGGGTCATAAGGGGATTCAGCTCAGGAGGCCCCCCTGGAATCTGGCCACCTTGTGTGAGGAAGCCCAAGCCACTTGAGAGGCCACCTGTGTGTGTTCTGGCCGTCAATAGCCATTAGGCCAGACTCAAGTCTCTCGGCCAATGGGCAGACATGAGACTCCACCTTTGAGCCACCCCTCTGGGGGTGGTCTGTGGAGCTGAGGTGTCCTGTCCCACCGAGTCCTGGCTGAGTTGTAAATTCATGAGCAAGAGAGATATTGCCACTGTATTAAACCACTACTTTTTGGGGGTGACCTGTTATGTAGTCATAGTAACTGTAAGAGCAATTGTTTAATAATTATCCCCATTTGAGAGATGAACAGGTGGATACAGAGGGGGTCTTGTCAAAGGCATCCCAGCTGGTAAGCAGCAAGTGATCTGATTCCAGAGGCCAGTGTTTATTTATTTTTAACTTTTCATTAAGGACATTTTCAAGGGCGCCTGGGTGGCTCAGTTGGTTAGGCGACTGCCTTCGGCTCAGGTCATGATCCTGGAGTCCCGGGATCGAGTCCCGCATCGGGCTCCCTGCTCGGCGGGGAGTCTGCTTCTCCCTCTGACCCTCCTCCCTCTCATGCTCTCTGTCTCTCGTTCTCTCTCTCTCTCAAATAAATAAATAAAATCTTAAAAAAAAAAAAAAAGAACATTTTCAAATAAAAGGAGAGAGAATAGCATGATTAACCTGCATGTACCCATTATCCCATCACCGAGATTCAACAGTTACCAACTCATGGCTGATCTTGTTTCCTCCCTACTATCAATCACCTCCCTCCTCTGCTGGATTGTTTTTGTTTTGTTTTGAGTAGGCTCCATGCCCAGTGTGGAGTCTAACAGGGGGCTTGAACTCATGACCCTGAGATCAAGACCTGAGCTGAGATCGAGTTGGACACCTAACCAACTGAGCCACCCAGGCACCCCTGCTAGATTGTTTTGAAACAAATCCTACGCACTATATAATTTCATTTGTAAATACTTAACTATCAATCTCTAAAAGAGAGCCCAAAAATAAGTAAATAAAGAGAGTTCAGTCTTCTTAAGGACTCTATTATCCTAACATCCAGGCATCTATCGAGTTGATTTTGTGGCCTGGGGCGGTTTACCTGACCACCGAGGAAGCAGGCATTAGGAAGAGCCAGACATGAGACAACATCAGTGGGTCTGTATGTATCAGCATTTCCTCTGTGATTTTGCTGGAAACTCAGATGCCATTTATCTGGGCTTCAGAGCTGCACAGCTTGATGCTGAATAAAAGTATCTTGAGCCACACATGTGAAGAAAAGGCTCTTTTCTAAGAATCTGAACTCAAATACAATATGAAAAGCACAGGTCACCGTGGGCCCTGTCAGGAGCCCAGGGAGTTGCTGGCCAGGGCTCCCTTGAACTGTTCATCTCTGCAATCCGTACCGATAAACTAGGCGACTCTGTTGGTTTTGACAAATGAATTCCCTGTCCGGTTATCCTTAGCTAACCCTCTTATTCTTTTGCCCTTTTTGCTGAAAGGAATTAATGTTAATGCATTTATTTAATTCAGAGATCCCAGACTTCTAAAGCAAAAAAGCCAATCAGCATGAGGCACCTAGCATATTGGGCAGTGTTAAATAACAATAATTACCCCTCTGTGTCACCCAGCTGCAGTGTCTTGCCTGCCAACCCTCCTCTGGGAGGCCCTGGCATTGCGGGAGGAGGCCCCGATCAGGCCAGTGGTGTCTGGCTCAGAGGCGCAGGCTCTTGGCTGTCCAGGCACAGTGACATGACCAGACTTCACAAAGGCCTCCGGGCCGGCTATAAGTAAATCATGGCTCTGTGCAAGCCCCACTCCAAAGCAGCCGGGGCTTGGGTGGGCAATCAGAAGCCCCTTAGGGTCATCACTGTGGCTCTCAGATCCCTACCTCTGTGTGTGAGCTGGGGCCTAAGCAAGCCCAACGAGCGAGGCATCTTCCTCCTTGGGTGGGACTGGCCGATCCAAGCTCACCTAAGCCCTTCTTCTGTACTCACACTCTGTCCTCAGTGCAACTCTCCAGGGGGAGAAGATTCTGGAATCTTCTCCATCCGCAAGCAGATGGGAAAACATGACCTGCTGCAAAACCACTAGTTAGGAAGATGCCAATGTAGAGGGTGTAGAAAAAAAGAGGACAAATACTGTGTAAAGATAGGCACTCTCAGCTTTCTGGGTGACAGAGTGATGCACATAGGTAATAGGGTGAAATTCACTTTCGAAATCATATAATGACTAGCGGTTTTCAGAGCAAAAGGTTAGGAAGGGAACCTCAAAACTCTCTTTTTTTCTGCAGTGCCTGTCTGGAAACTTCTGACAGACGCTTCTCGTTTGTCCTCAATGTCCTTGTCCGTAAGGACAGGGGCCACAGAGGAGGCCTCCTCAGGAAGAGCAGTCTATGTTTGAGAAGGAGACACTTCAGAGCTAGCTGGAAAATATTTTTCTCTCCTATTTTCGTTTTGTTCTGACGGTTTGCAGAAACCCAGCCATCTTCCAACCCCACTCGGACAGCAGGTGGGAGCAATCTTCAAAGGCGGGCAGGGTGGGGTGTGGCCCGTGGGCATAATCTCAGCCCAGACTTGAATCTCGTTTGGATACCTTCTGGGAGCCTTGGGTGGCCGATCCTTCTTTGCTCCCTGTCTCCGTCCTTCACCGAAAGCATCTTTACCGAGCACCTGCTATGTACTGTTGTAGGCGCGGGACGTAAGAGAAAACAGTTCCTCCCCCCTTCATGGAGCTTAAGTTCTAGTCGCGGACACACGCAAAATCCCGCAACGAAATGCGTTTAGGAATTTCGGGGAGATGAAGCGCGTGGTTGATACGGGGCTGCCGGAAAAATCTACCCGACTCTGCAACCCCGGGTTCCGCCCAGTGCGCGTTGCTAGGAACTCGCCTGGGCTGTTGCGAGGGGCTGTCGCGGCCGGCTGAGTCTCGCGAGGATCTCCGAGACTTCGCGCGGGACCGCCCATCGGTTGCCGGGAGACGGCGCAGCCTCGGCGGGGCGGGAGCCATCTGTCTGCAGGCCGCGGCTGGTCTCGACCACCAGAGCCATGGTGAGGAGGCGCGGGGACCTGGGGCTCCTTGGTTAGCCGGCCCTGCGCGCAGAGAGACGACTGGACGGGGAGGCCTGGGTCCCCGGGACCTGTGCACGCTGAGACCCCAGAATGGGGAGGCCTGGAGTTCTGGGTTCCTGGCATTAAGGCTTTGGTGCTCTCGTGGCGTCTTCGTGGGGAGAGCACTGGGTGCTACGGATCCCGCACCCTCTTGGAGCTGAGAGATCTGGGCTCTCCAGGATCCGGTGCTCACAGGGGTGCGCATAAACGCGCCCCCCCCCCCCCCCCAAAAAAAAAAATCCAGGGTCTGGTGTGCACGCTTTCCAGAAGACAACCTGGGTCAGAAGGATTTCCTATCTGGAAGGAAGTCTCAGTCCTCCAGATCCTTGGGACCTAGGGTTAGGGGCCTGGAGCACAGTCGGGGGCAGGCGATACCCTAGGACCTCCAGTGTCTGGGATGAAGAGCCTGGGGCGTACCAGAGTGGCTAGAGGTCCGTCTACCCCGAGGCGTCCTGGACAGAGCCTCAGGGTACAGGAGCTGCTCTTTCCTTGGAGAGCCTTGGAGGAGTCAGGCCTGTATCGAGATGAGCAGGGTGGGAGCTCTCTGCCTCGCCAGTTCTTCCTCCCTGTCTCACTATCAGGGCCCTCAGCTGCCCCACCACTCTGATAGAGGAGTTTTCAGTAGCTCATTTTCCAGGCAGATGCAGCAGGAGGGGTATGAGCTAGTGGGGAGGACCCCTCTCCAGGAGCTATGCCAAGCCCCTGCATTTGGCTGTGAGTTGCCAAGTAGTTATGAACCCGTGGGACCTTCTCTTGGGGTGGACTTCTTGGAGTAGAGGGATTAGAAAGATGACAGTACGTTAGGAGTGAAGATTTCAGTGCATGGGTCTTTTAGAATCAACTGGAAAAGGCCACCAAAATACTTAAGTTTATCACTAGCTTGTCCGAATATGGGGGATTTTCCTGTTTTCTTTTTGCTTTTCTATGTTCTCTAAGATATCCATGTAAAAATTTTTTTGTAATCATAAAAATGTTAACAGACACGTAGACATAGACATACCCATATAGAAACATTAATAAGAGACATTTAGATGCATACACAGAAACGTTACAGAAACATGGGGTTGCATGCACACACAGAAGCATGGGTCACAGAGTTGGGAGAAGTGAAGGCAGAAGGTGGGGATTTGGAAATTCAGTACCTGCTTGAGTGGCCCTTGGGAAGTGAGCGGGGGTGGGAGGTTCTTTCATCTTGTCAAAGTTGTTAGAAGCAGGTGTGACACTAGGAGCCATTCCTGTGTGGTGAACCATTTACAGAGCACCCATGGTGAGTGCTGTCTGCTTCAGCTCTTGACCAGGGTTCTTGGAAGGAGTTTTATATTTGGAAGAAAAGAAGCCTCATGTTACCCCCGTGATCATTGCTGTAGGTCCATTTCTCCTTACACATACCCAATAGTTTCTTACAGGTTTTGCTATGGTGGTTACAAGCATTATTGTGAACACGGTAACATTTGACAGTGTGCTGTTGGGGTTCTTCCTGGCCAAGTAAATTTTGCATTCATATCCAGGAGGTCTCTGCCACATGCCAAGGAGTGGATTTGGAACGAGTTCCCCCCCTTCCTTTCTGAGGGAGAAAATGTTCTCTTCTGAAGAGGAAGATTTGTCCTTGCTTTTCTTTGTGCGTGGTTATGGGTGGGAAGACTTAGGGCACGGTGATGTGCTCCAGGTGGGGCATGACACAGTGAGCAATAGGAGACAGGAACCAGAATAGGTTCTCCTGTCCCAGTGTGCCCCAGGGGTTAATCAGAGCCAGCCAGATGGTGATGTCTTTAGACAGAGCCTTCCTTCCTTACCCAATCATCTCTTCTTTAATCAAAGGCGCCCAAGAAGAAAGGGAAGAAAGGAAAAACCAAAGGTACCCCGATTGTTGATGGGCTTGCTCCGGAGGACATGAGCAAGGAGCAGGTGAGCAAGGCCTTGGCCTAGTCCTGGGTCGGGATGGGACTGGTGGGTGTTGTTCCAAGTTGTGTCTGGGTGTTTGCCTTTATGAACCTCTTTCGCCGCCCACTGTCTCCTCATCCATCTCCCGTCAGTCTGCTCCTGCACTTCTGTCCAAACCAGGATATGCCTTCTTCCATTTCCATAATTCTCATCAGCTCCAAAGCTAGCAAATGCAGTACATATTCAAAAACTAATGATGTAATGTATGGTGATTAATATAACATAAGAAAAAAAAAATGCAGTACGTGTTAAGAAAAAAAGCAATATAGCTACATTGGAAATTTTTTAATAGGGTGATAGGAATTTGGAAGGAAATGATTTTCTGATATAAAAACTATTTTTAATTTTTTTTTAAAAGATTTTATTTATTTGACAGAGAGAGAGAGATAGTGAGAGAGAGAGCACAAGCAGGGGGAGCAGCGGAGGGAGAGGGAGAAGCAGGCTCCCCGCTGAGCAAGGAGCCCGACGACGCGGGCTTCAATCCCAGGACCCTGGGATCATGACCTGAGCTGAAGGCAGACGCTTAACGACTGAGTCACCCAGGCATCCGTATTTTTAATTTTCTGTGTATCATTTCTTTTTCTTTTCTTTTTTTTTTAAAGATTTTATTTATTTATTTGAGAGAGAGAGTGAGAGAGACAGAGAGAGCACGAGGGGGGAGCGGGAGAGGGAGAAGCAAACTCCCGCTAAGCAGGGAGCCCGATGCGGGGCTCGATCCCAGGACCCTGGGATCATGACCTGAGCCGAAGGCAGACGCTTAACGACTGAGCCACCCAGGTGCCCCAAGTTTTTTTTTTTTAAGATTTATTTATTTATTTGAGAGAGAGAGAGAGAGAGAGAGAGCATGTGCGTGAGCTGGGGGAGGGACAGAGGGAGAGAGCCTTCAAGCAGACTCCCTGCTGAGTGTGGAGACTGGCAGCGGCTCGATCCCACCACCCCATAAGATCATGACCTGAGCCCAATTCAAGAGTTGGACTCTCAGGCCACCCACGTGCCCCTTCCTTTTAAAATTTTTTGATGTCGTAATAATGGTGTGGCTAATATCTTTGAGCAGAAAGCTCTTGTGTTCTTTTGAGAAATTTCTTTAGTCTAAATTCCCAGGAATGGAATAAAGGATATAATCATTTTATGATTAGTAGCCACATTCAAGATATTTCTGCTCTTTTCTGAGTGTGTCCTGTCCTTAGAACCTTCCTAGCATCATATTTTAATTTCTCACTTTTGGCTTTTACTTGTTTTTAGGTGAGAGTGGCCCTCCTTTCTTCTTTGCATTGGGTGGGCCCCTGCTGGGTCCTCACGGCTCTGCCCTGCTCTGCAGGTGGAGGAACATGTCAGCCGCATCCGCGAGGAGCTGGACCGTGAACGTGAGGAGCGCAACTACTTCCAGCTGGAGCGGGACAAGATCCACACCTTCTGGGAGATCACGCGGAGGCAGCTGGAGGAAAAGAAGGCCGAGCTGCGGAACAAAGACCGGGAGATGGAGGAGGCTGAGGAGAGGCACCAGGTTGAGATTAAGGTAAGTGGGGCTGACCTGCCCATCCCTGCTGGACTTACCACATGGAACAGAGGAGCTGCACCAGGGGTGGGGGGCATTTTCTCTCCTTCCTCTGGGGGTTGCAGGGCTTTGTATCCTTTACAGTGGGAAACAAAGGTATTTTTTGTAGAAGGGTATGTGTGTGCAGGGGAGCCCGCATGTGCAGGTGTGTGAGTGTGCAGGGGAGTGTGAGTGTGCAGGGGAGCCCGCATGTGCAGGTGTGTGTGTGAGTGTGCAGGTGTGTGTGTGTGTGAGTGTGCAGG
>NW_022589759.1:0-52334 GCF_004348235.1 Phoca vitulina | reverse complement strand
GTGTGAGTGTGCAGGGGAGCCCACATGTGCGTGTGTGTGAGTGTGCAGGTGTGTGTGAGTGTGCAGGGGAGCCTGCACGTCCAGGTGTATGTGTGTGAGAGTGTGCAGGTGTATGTGTGTGAGTGTGCAGGGGAGCCTGCACGTGCAGGGGTGTGTGTGAGAGTGTGCAGGTGTGTGTGAGTGTGCAGGGGAGCCCGCATGTGCATGTGTGTGTGAGTGTGTGCAGGTGCGTGTGAGAGTGTGCAGGTGAGCAGGCGGTGCTTCCACTGCGCACAGGTCTACAAGCAGAAGGTGAAACACCTGCTGTATGAGCATCAGAACAACTTGACGGAGGTGAAGGCCGAGGGCACCGTGGTCATGAAGCTGGCGCAGAAGGAACACCGCACACAGGAGGGCGCACTGCGCAAGGACATGCGAGCGCTGAAGGTGGAGCTCAAGGAGCAGGAGCTGACCAACGAGGTGGTGGTGAAGAACCTGCGGCTGGTAGGTGTGAGGGTTCCCGGTGCCTGACTGGCCGCTGGGAACTGTGAACTCCTGATTATTCAACACAACTGGGGATTCATATTTTTGTTAGAAGTTCCCTGCATTTTGGCAATTAATTAAAATATAAAAAAAAAAAAAAGCAGGCAGCCAGACAAATCCCATTTGGGAGCCAAGTACAGAATCGTGTCTTAGACTTGAACAACAAATTGACTTCCCAAGAGGAAAGCCAGCTCAGGGTCCGTCTCCACGTGCTGCTGACACCTGACACCTGGCTGTTCTCCCAAGGAGTCTGTCGGGCGTTTAGAAATACACACAACCATTAAAGTGTCCAGCATGCTAGCCCCTGTGTGGCCATGGCAGTTCTCATGCAAGCTGGGCTCATGAGCACCTGGCTGACTTTTTGGTCCTTTCTGGGGGAGGCTGGGGGAGGTTCCAGGTGGAGGTTGAAATTCATGTGCTGAGTGCCCATAAGGTGCCAGGCCCTGTTCTGATCTCTGGGGACATACGGGGAACAGAACTGACGGAATGACTGCCCATGTGTGTTTGATGGTCCAGGAAGGAGCCAGAAGACAGAAGAGAGTGTTGAATACATCTAGCATACCCACAGGCGGGAATGCTGCGGGAAGGGCAAAGCAGGGGAGACGGTGCTGGGGATCGGGGCGGGGCTTGCATTTTTCCACAAGGAGTTCTGAGAATGCCTCACTGAGAAGGTGACACTTGGGCAAAGGTTAGAAGGAGGGGTTGCTGAGCCAGGCTTGGGGAGACCAGGTCTGAAGAAGGGAGAGGGGATGGGCCAGTGTGAAGGCCCCGAGGAAAAGGGGGCCAGGAGGCCGGGGAGATGGGTCAGAGCTCGTTGGCATCAAAAGCCACCGTGAGGCTTAGCCTTTGCCCCGGGCTGAGCTGGGGGGCCTCTGGAGGATGTGGGCAGAGGGAAGATGTGTCCAACTCTGGTTTTCTAAGGCTCTTTCCTGGCTGCGGGTTGAGAAGACTTTGTCAGCACATTTGCCTCATGCCTGGAGGCAAGCCAGCCTCCACTGAATCTGGAAAAAATTCAGTAACGGTGCAGGCTTTGCAGCCTTGGTCCACAAGAATTGTCTGGTCTTTGCTGACCCAAGTACAGCCTGGGCTGGTTTCCAGTGAATTTAGTGACGTGAGGCTGTCTGCTTACCTGAGGCCTGGATTTGGAATAGTTACCTGGTCAGTTCCCCTTTGTGCAAAAATATTCCTCTAAAAAATAATCTCAATTTTTTATTCAAAATGTTTATAACTGTCAGAATAATTTTTAATACTGCTCTAAGCCACCACTGGAGCAGGTTAGCAGGCATCTGGAGAGAACCCGCAGCTCTTTGTAGACATGGCCAGCGGTCTCCAGCATGTGGGCAGATTGAGCCAAGGGCCAAGCACGGTTAGTGTTTGGAACATGTGTTCACTTTCTCTCGAGCTGCGAGGTGACTTTGGTTGAGGGAATTGATTCATGAAACATGGAAGTTACCAAAACCACGTTACTCTGAGCATGGTGCATGAGCTTGGCCATGAGGGGAACCCAGCACCCATCAGAAACAGCGCAGGGTTTACTGAGCTGGATTTTCCATACGACTGAGGAGCCAGGCCAGCCCCAGGGAGAGGCTTCTGTGTGTGTCTGTCACCTGGTAACGGCCGGCTTCTCTGCCTTTGCAGAAGCACACGGAGGAGATCACGAAGATGCGGAACGACTTCGAGAAGCAGGTGCGAGGTCAGTTTCTCACGTGCACACTGTGTGAGATGGTGACAGGGCCCCTCCCGTCGGAAGGTCATTTACCTTCAGGGCTTGTTACCCCAGGGCACAGAAACCAGGTTGAAGCGGCCCAGACACGCAAGGAGAAGATGTGATAGTTTCCAAGGCTGACGGACGGCTCAGAATCCCAGAACATCTTATTTCTACACAAGCTGGGAGGCTGTGATTACCACCTCCTTCCCCACTCCTGGTACAAATCGGCAGATAGAAGCAGTGGCAGTTTTGAGTCTCGTGGGCAGTATTCCTAGAATAGTCTTTTCCACGGCTGCTGGCCTGAGGGGCCTCCCGTTTGAGGAGTCTGTCTGGTTTACTGATGCAGCTCGTCGTCCGGCAGGCTGACCACAGGATCAGCTGACGCTCAGTTGGTGGGAACCCTAATGCCGGGATTGATTAGCCATGCCTGCTCCAGGCAAAGGAAAGCCGACCGTGGTGTGTGTGTGCTGAATGTGTCAGCTGTGAGCTTGTGTGCACAGCCCTCGTGCTGGTGGCTGTTCTTGGGCCATGTCTGTAAGTTCCGTCTCTTCCTGTAGCCATTGGGCCCCCTGTTCCTCCGTGTGCCTTTCAGAAATTGAGGCCAAGTATGATAAAAAGATGAAGATGCTTAGGGAGGAGCTTGACCTGCGGAGAAAGACCGAGATCCATGAGGTGGAGGAGAGGAAGAACAGCCAGATCAACATGCTGATGCAGCGGCACGAGGAAGCCTTTACGGACATCAAGAACTACTACAATGACATCACCCTCAACAACCTGGCCCTCATCAACTCCCTCAAGGTGCCGCTCAAGGGCTGGCCAGACCAGGCATCCAGACGCTAGCCCCCAGCCCGTTGGGCCCCACACCCCTACTTAGACAAATACCTGTTGTCCTTGATGGGACTTCATCGGTCACATGACCTCTGCACCCTTACAGCTGGAAACAGCACAGAGTACACAGTGCAGGGGGGCTAATGGAACAGGGGCACCTGCCGGGCAGAAGCTTGTGCAGAGCTGCGGTGGGAGCCGCAGGGTGGCCCCACGGGCGGCGGTGTCATCAGGCAGGGGCTGGGAGTGACTGTCCCCGCCGCGGGGAGCGCCCCCCGGTCCTGAGCACAGTGTGATCTCTATTGGTGTGGAGGCGGCATTCCTAGAAAATTCAGAATAAGTTCAGATAGTGCAGAATTCCCCTGTGTGGATACATAAAACGGGTCTGGGACTTCAGGACTGTCCTTTGTGGGCGGGAGGGCTCGCGGCCCTCACCCCTGAAGACCACAGCCCCCTCAGCTCTGCCCGCTGAACCCCGTGCACACCTGTCCTGGTACTGACAGGAGCAGATGGAGGACATGCGCAAGAAGGAGGACCACCTGGAGAAGGAGATGATGGAGGTGTCCGTGCAGAACAAGCGCTTGGCAGACCCCCTCCAGAAGGCTCGCGACGACATGAACGAGATGCAGAAGAAGCTCAGCAACTACGAGAGGGACAAGCAGATCCTGCTTGTGAGTTTCCTCCTCAGTTCCCCTCCCTCGCACTTTCTCCTGGGCTCCGGACAGGAGAACATCAGCAGGATGTCTCCTGAGACCCAGAGCAGGGTTTGGCCTTCTGGGCAGGAACGGGGTCTCTCCTTTCTTTGACTGGTGTCCTCCATGGATGGGATGTGAAGTTGGTGCCTGTTCTGGGAGACATTCCCCACCCCCAGCCTGCTGTTGTCGGGGCACAGCTGCCTGTGTCTTTGAGCCAGTTCTTCCTCCCTCCTCCCCCCTCCTCCTCCCTCCTCTTCCCTCCCTCCCTCCGTCCGTCCTTCTTTCTTTCCCTCCCTCCCTCCTCCCTCCTTCCCTCCCTCCTTCTTTCCTTCCTTCCTTCCTTCCTTCCTTCCTTCCTTCCTTCTTTCCCCCCCCCCTCCCTCCCTCCCTCCCTATTTCTTTTCCTCCCTCCCTCCCATTCTTCCCTCCTTTAGGAATCTATACCCAGTGTAGGGCTCGAACTCATGACCCTGACATTAAGAGTCACCAGGCGCCCTTGAGCCAGCTCCTTGTGATGATTATTTTTGGGCTTGCCTGTGTTCTGTGGATGCCTGATCCTGAATACTTTTTGTGTCCTACCCTTGTTTTCTCTACAGTGCACAAAAGCACGTTTGAAGGTCACCGAGAAGGAGCTGAAGGGCCTGCAGTGGGAACACGAGGTGCTCGAGCAGCGGTTCCTCAAGGTGAGCAGATGCCAGGCTGGTCCTGCCGAGAGCAGGGAGGGCCTCTTCTTGTTGCCCTGGCTCTGCGACCAGTTCCGGGAGTTGTCGAAGCTGTGGCTGGAGTCCTGCTGCCCGCTCCTCATCCTACAAGGCTTGATGAGGCAATGGGGAGAAAGCTGCAGCACATTCTGTGGAAGGCCCAGGGTCTCACCGAGAGCAGGTGCCCTGGTGGAGACAGTCGCTCCCAGTCCTCTTTCCCACAGGCTTACCTGTGAGATACATGCAGGGCACCTGGCCCCTTGTGTCTGGGCTCCTTTTCTTCTGTGTACACGTCTCTCAGTCCTGGGGGGTTAGGTGCGCCTTGGAAGGAAGTCATGGGGTGCTGTCTGTAGTGAACGTGCGAGGGCCCTCCTCCTGCTCAGCGGGGTCCTCACCAGTGGTAGCTGGTGGCAGCTCCCTGAGTTCTTGCAGACTGCTTCCTGTGTGTCCTTGTGACCGTGTGGCCTGAAGGCTGTTCATGCAGCCAGCTCCCCTGGACGGATGGCGCTGCTGTAGTCCACTGCTGTTGCAAACATGCAGCCACGGTCATCCTTTCAAGTTTATCTTTTTTTTTTAAAGATTTTATTTATCTATTTATTTATTTATTTGACAGAGAGACACAGCGAGAGAGGGAACACAAGCAGGGGGAGTGGGGGAGGGAGAAGCAGGCTTTCCGCAGAGCAGGGAGCCCGATGTGCGGCTCGATCCCAGGACCTGGAATCATGACCTGAGCCGAAGGCAGACGCTTAACCGACTGAGCCACCAGGCGCCCACGCAGGCGCCCCGAGTGTTTACTTTTTATACTTCCACAAGGTCTTGCTTTTTTACGATGCACAGTGAAAAGTAAAGGAATTGGAAGCTGAAAAAGAACACCTTTATTTATAACAGGCAGTTGCCTGCAGAGTTGTTTTCTAGATCTGCTATTTGTGGGGCACGCTGACCTGTGGGGTTCTGGGATCTGGGGCTGGCCGAGGGCGTGGATCCCTAGGAGCCTCCCTCCCCCAAACACTGCTCGCTGGGGTTTGATGCCTTTGATCCCACGTAGGGGTGATCAGGGAGGTGTCTTTCCTGATCCTCCTGCCCAAACCCCGGGCCCCAGTCCCTCTGTGGTGCCTCTCCAGCTCTAAGCGGGGTACCCTGTTGCTTCCTGAAACAGCTTAGTAGAGGTGGGTCCAGCTAGTGTTTCCTCCTGCCTTCCACAGTGTAGACGGCTGCATGCCTTTAATTCCATCACAGAGAGTGGGCGTGCAGGCAGTGTAGACAGCACACAGACCCACCCACCCGTGGGGGGACCCAGGTGCAAGGGGTTCACTCTGCAGAAGAGGTATGTTCTGGTCCAGGGGCAGAGGTGGGAGGCGGCTTCTCCCCAGCGAGATGCCCCCAGGGCAGGTGGCCTCTTTATCCCCCACAGCCTGTCCCTTGCAGGTGCAGCAGGAGCGGGATGAGCTGTACAGGAAGTTTACTGCGGCCATCCTGGAGGTGCAGCAGAAGGTGGGTTTCAAGAACCTGGTTCTGGAGCGGAAGCTGCAGGCGCTGAGTGCTTCTGTGGAGAAGAAGGAGGTGCAGTTCAGTGAGGTGCTCGCGGCCTCCAACCTGGACCCCGCGGCGCTCACCCTTGTGTCCCGCAAACTGGAGGTGGGTCCCAGGCTGCAGCCTCCCGTTCTTGTCCCCTAGCAGGTGTCCGGGGCTTGGGTTGGGGCCGCGTGTTTGATGCGTGTGTGTCCAGCCTCCGTCACTCCAGTGGAGACCTTCTGGTAACACTGGGGAGGGGCCGTCATGGGTTTCCTGTGGCCGGGGCACAGATGGGGCTTGCAGACATCTGCTCACAGCCTCCCCAGGCTCTCTGTTGCTCGGTGTTTCCCCAGTCCCCTCCTTAACCTCTTGGCACCTTCTGGCCCTGAGCCCACTGCCCATCCAGTGCTCAGGCTGGGTTTAGCTTAGCCTGTCAGGCCCCGGGTCTCTCAAGCTGCTCTCAAAACTCAGGGCCTGCACTCCTCAGACGTCTGGTGACAAACCTAGAGATAGACCTGGGGGACAGCCGAGCCCATGAGCTCGTAGCCAAGGCCACGGCCACAGTCCGCCCGGGATGCGAGGATGTCCTTCTTGATGTAGGCTGTGGGCAGTCAGGACGGGGACACACAGGGCTGTGTGGCGGGCGCCGGGGCAGGCTTCCCAGAGGGAGTTAAGGTCTGAGCAGAGGCTAGAGCATTTGTCCAGTCATGAGTTCACGGTTCTGTGTGGTGGTCCTCTCTGGGGGAGCTGTCTTGGGCACAGGGGAGAGCATTAAACAAGACAGATGAGGCCTGGGTGCCCACGGACAGGAATCAGAACAGCGATCACCAGGCAGAAGCCTGCCAGCACCTGGCAGGTCATCTGCTGCCCGGAGCTGGGCCTTGTGTCTGTTCCCTGGGCCTCGCTAGGACGTGTCACAGAAAGAACGGACAAGGGGTCTTTGTTGCTGCTGGGAAGTGGTTGTGCTGGGATCCTGGCCACCTGGGTGACCTGCAGGCTTCAGGCCCGAGGCGGCTCCAGGTGCGGGGCCCTTGGGGGTCTGCACATCTCCATAGGGAGGCCCACGGAGGGGCGGCCAGCTTGTCCCAGAGCCAGATCCTTCCAGGCTGGAGGGTGCCTTCTCTGCTCTTCCTTCACGGAGAAACAGATCTTCTGAGTCAGGGGCTTAAGGAGGCTTCACTGTGCAGGTATGTGTGTGTGTGTGTGTTTTAAGATTTTATTTATTTATTTGACAGAGATAGAGATAGTGAGAAAGAGAGCACAAGCAGGGGGAGCTGCAGGCAGAGGGAGAGGGAGAAGCAGACTCCCCGCTGAGCAGGGAGCCTGATGAGGGGCTCGACCCCAGGACCCTGGGATCAGGACCTGAGCTGAAGGCAGACGCGTGATGACTGAGCCACCCAGGCGCCCCGTGCAGGTGTGTTTTATCCTGACAAATACACAGGTAGCATTTTTCGGGTGATTTGTCAACATGCAGTAACCCCGTCTGCTCACATGGCACCCAGGCTCAGAGGAGTAACTGTGTCGGGTCACCTAATCTTTTCTTAAAGCCCTTTCGGGGTGCCTGAGTGGCTCAGTTGATTACATGCCTGTCTGACTCTTGGTTTCGGCCCAGGTCTCGATCTCACGACCCGTGAGGTTGAGCCCTGTGTCGGGCTCTGCGCTCAGTGGGGAGTCTGCTTGAGATTCTGTCTCTCCCTCGCCCTCTTCCCCTCCCCCGCTCTCAGGCACACGTTGTCTCTCTCTCTTTCAAATAAATAAATCTTAAAAAAAAAACCCAAACACCGTAGGCTGGCTTGCTGCCCGCCTGGCCTTGACCTGAGGCTTGCAGCTCCCAGCAGTGCTGCTGGACACGTGTGAGCGCCTTGCTGCTTGGGTGTTGGGGGGAATGCCAGGCTGAGGTGGGGAGGGCAGAGCCGGCTGGATGGGAGTGGTTCCGAAGCGTGCTGGGTGTGCCTGAGTTTGAGGCTGGTGAGGAACCATGGAAGGTTCTGGGTGGGGTGGACTGGATCAGACAGAGCCCCCCCTGGGAAGGCAGGAGGTGAGCTGGCCCCGATGTGGGATGAAGGACTTGTTGCTGATGGAAGAGGGCTGAGGAGTCCAAGGAGACATGTGCCCATTTCCGGCTGAGACCAGATGTTGCTCCTGGGCAGCCGCGAGTCCCGGCTCGGCGGGCGGCAGGGCCTGTGGGGCCAGAGTCACCTGGGACAGGCTCTCAGGGCCTCCTGTGGGCTGGCAGCACTGTGGACCGGGGTCTGGGGGCCCGTCTCTATCCTTGTATCCTTGTACCTACTTGTGAACGCTGCCAGGCAGGGAGTGAGGGCGCTCTTGGAAACGGGAGAGCTTTCCCGCCTCTGCTGTTGGGAAGGGCGCCTGGTCTCGGAGCTGGGTGAGGCTGTTGCCAGCAGTCATGATGAGGGGTAAAATCAGTCCCATCCATAGTGGTCGCTGCAGCTGTGTCCATGGGCCAGGGCCTTTCCTGGTCAATTCCCTGGCTTGCCTGGAGGAACCCTCCTAGGAGGCAGGTGGCGGCTCAAGGGCCCTTCCCTGGACCGTTGGTGGCCTGGCTTCTCTAAACTCTTGTCCTCACTTCCCACCATCTAGACAGTTTCCTTACAGAGAGGCTTATCCTATTTTCCCTTTCTCCTTTGAAGACCTTTCTGTGCTAGCTGGCTGCTCCCTGTGTGGACGTCTACACTGATGGAGCCCGGCTGCTATTCCCTGGATGTCTGAGGTCTCCTGCTGGAGCTTCCAGACCCCCACCAACCCCTGTCTCCTTCAGCCCAAAGACAGGCTCAAACTCACATCCACCTTTCTCTCCTTAGGATGTTCTAGAATCAAAGAACAACACTATCAAGGACTTGCAGTATGAGCTGGCCCGGGTCTGCAAGGTACCAGGAGCCCCCCTGCCCCTCTCTCAGGGCCCCACCTTATCTACACCTTGGAGGTAGACACAGCCTGAGGCTGTCTGTGCCGTCTCAGGTCACTGTGTGTGGCCTGGGCCACATCCCCACAACGCTGGCCACTGTCCTGGTGTCTCTTACAGGGACTGCCCAGGGGATATCTGGTAAATGAGGGCAATTTGTCTGTCCAGCACACTCTGTTCCTGTGTCCCATCTGACCCTTGCTCTCGGTGACCTGGCCTCTGGGGTGATTGGATGGGCTTCCTTTGCTTCCTCCACGCAGGGGACAGTTACGAGTCTAACTTTCTCTCCCTCCTTTGTAAGTCTGATGAAAGCTGCACACCCTATCCACACCAAAACCACGCATCAGCATGGAAGCCTCCTGCAGCCAGGGAGGGGCAGTGGGTGCCTTGAGCCTGCTGTTGTCTGCCCCGTGCACCCGAGAGGCCTGGGCCCTCTCCCCAGTGGTCCCGCTTCCGTGGCTGAGCCCACAGCTATCTGGGCTTTGCCTGTGGGGAATACAGACATAGTGCTGCCTCCAGATACATTTACCTCGAGCAGCCACCCCACGAGTATGACTCAGATAAGCCTGTAAATATGCAGGGTGGAGGTTGCTTTGTGGTTCTGTGCGCCCTGGGTGTGGAACCCCAGGAGGGAGGGAGTGCCTGTCATTGGCGCTGGGTTCCATGGTGACCAGATCTCGCTGGGCCTCTCCTTGGCCCTGCCCCCCCCGGACCCTTCCCTTAGATGCTGCGCATCCCCTGATATTTACACGCACAACATTAGGGCCATTTACTGCGTGCACTTCTGGGGGAATATCCATTACTTGTACCTGATTGTCAGGAGGTCCGTCCCCCAGAGAAGGGTGAGAGCCAGGCCCCAGGCCCCAAGTTCTCTCTGGAGCTTGGCCATAGTTCCCCCTTGAAATCTCAGTTCCAAGCTCCAGCAACCCTTTTCTTGATGATGGTGAGGATAATGAGCCCTTTTGGGCTTTGGATCTGAGTCAGGCCAGGCTCCAAGCTTTTCACATGCATCAGCTCTTCAAACCCTTACAACCATCTGATGCAATTCACTCTTTAAAAAATAGCCGTTTCCCAGAGTGGGGAATAAGAACCATGCCTCCCGTTGGCCCCAGCAGCACTGTTGCCCAGACCTTAGCCTTCCTGGGGTGGGGGGCAGGAGATAACCATCAAACAAAGCAGGGAGGCTCAGTGAGGCCGAGCACGTACATGTGCAAGGTCATGTCCAGGAAGTCAAGGATGACCAGTTTGATTGACGAATGCCTGACAAGGAACCAGGAGCGTGCTCAGACCACAGTTCTGCTGAGTCTGTATCTTCTGCCTCAGTTTCCCCATCTTTGAAATAGGAACAACGGCAGCATCTCCCATTGTGAATTACTTGAGTTCATGTACATAGAAGTGTTTATGACCAGGTGTGGTGTACTGTGAGCCGCTGGTTAAGGTCAGCTTTACGGTTTTCCACCACCACCCTCCCGCGTCCTCCAGAGCTGAGGGGGCCTGGGCTAGAGTCAGCCTCGGTGCGGCCTCGCCCCCTCCCCTGATGCCGCTCTGACCCTACAGGCCCACAATGACCTGCTGCGCACCTATGAGGCGAAGCTCCTGGCCTTTGGGATCCCTCTGGACAACGTGGGCTTCAAGCCTCTGGAGACGGCTGTGATTGGGCAGACGCTGGGCCAGGGCCCCGCGGGACTCGTGGGCACCCCGACGTAGTGCTCGCCCAGGACTGCTCCCTGGATGACCTTCCCTTTCACCAAGGACAGGAACTGTTTTTTTTTTAGATTTGTATCATCTGCAAATGAAGGTTTTCTACATTTGCTATGTGTCCTATTGCCTTGCTGTGTGGAGGAGAGGCACCTCCCGGGCCTACGGTGCCCTGGCCACTTCCTTCCCTGCTGCCCGTCCGGTCTGTGCATACCCCTGCCCTCCCTCCCACCTCGGGGCCAGGGCAGCACCAGCTGAGCCCAGGGACTGCAGCAGCCTTACAGATACCGACACCGACTTTACTGAGGCCTGAGACTCAACGGCTACTGGAGGTGGAGGGCCAGAATCTCCCACAGGGAGATGACCTGCTGCCCTCTCTTGGGGTGCCTCAGGGAGCCGTGGGGATGGGATCAGTGCTCACAGGCCCGCAGCTGGCCAGAGGTGATGGCCCGGCCACTAGCTCCCTCGATACGTGGTGTAGGACCATGGGCTCAGCAGCAGGGGCACGTGGAACCGGTGGGTCTCGTCGGTGATGGTGAAAACAACCTGAGAAGCAGAGAAGGCACCGGAAGAGAGTGAGGGGCTCCTATGCAGCACGCAAGCAGCCCAGACTGTGGGCCAGGGGCAGAGTTAAGCGGGGCCAGCTGGGGCTTGTGGAAAGCTGGAAACCTGGCCAGGGCTGCGATGCGGCTGAATCCTCTCTGGAGAGAGTCATCGACTTGAGGAACCCAAAAGATCCACCTTGAACAGGGTCAGGTGAGCGCCTTTGTCCACAGGGGCTGAGTCACTTTGGGCCCTGCCCCCCACAGCCTCACCCAGGGACAGGGCAGAGACGGGTGTGTTGTGGTAAAGTCCCTGGACACCTTTTTTCTGGGAGCTCAAAGCCGTGGACTCACTGCTACCGCCCTGGGAGAGGTGGGAGGGGTAGGACCAGCCTGCCCACTGCAGGGACCTGGGTGAGTCACGGGCCTCCACCCTGGGCCCTCACCTCCACGTATGGGTAGAAGCTCTCCTGCCCCCTCTTCTTCCAGTAGCCCTCGGTGTCAAAGGACAGCTTGTAGGTGCCTGCCTTCATCGGGCCTGGCGGCAGGAGCCCTGGGCAGCGGCCGTCCGAGTCGGTGTAGCTGCGGAGAGTGGAGGGAGGGGTTGGTGAGGACTCGCCCCTGCCTGGCCCTCCAGGGTCTGCATGGCCAGGGGCCTCAGACTCCCCCACAGCAGGTCTAGGGCCTGGGGTCCCAGAGGAGCTCAGGGACACCACTGCACTGTCTTTGTAGACAGAACTCCCAATACAGAGAAGCAGAAAAGTAAACAAAAAAACCAAACCTATTTTATGAGCAACAATCCCTTTATATTGGCATATATTTTTCCAGATTTTCTCTACACATAACTGCTTATTTGTAAACTTAGGAAAATACCCTAAAATGGATTATACTATACATACTGTTTGATAACTTGTACTTTTCATTTACTACATTGTGTGTGGCTTTCTAGCCAGTAACTGTATCCACACCCCCATCTGCATGGTGGCCAGTTTGCCCTGCACGGAGTGTCCAAATGGAGGGCCTGTCGCTTTGCTCACCGATTTATGCGCCCCCCCCCCGTCACCCCTGGAGAGCCCTGGCATCGTTCCCACCAGCTGTGATTCAAGTTTCTGTCCTGTACCCACAGTTTATGGGGGGTTGGGAATGGGTCTATGTGACCCTCCAGGGGACTCCATGGATTCTTTTAGGACCAGAGCAGGCCACTCAGATGGGACCTGGACCCCCAGCCTCGGTGAAGGGCGGGGGATGAGCTCCATGCCCTCGGGCCCTGAACCTTTGGGGCCCAGCCGCCCACTCCCACCACCAGAGGGAGCCTGCCTCCTTGGAGAGGCTCACAGGGCAGCTACCAGGCGGCGCCTGAACCTGGGGCCAGGGCCCCGGTCCTGCTGAGGGGCCCAGCCGCCAGGCGAGGCTTGGGATCCCAGCTTTTACTTACCTCTTGCTGTCTCAGTCTCCCCATCTATAAAAGGGGAAATTATGGGGCCTGCCCACAGGCTGTAGTGAGAATAAGAAGAGAAGTAATGTGCTCAGCTGCCTGGCACAAGGTTACCTGTTAATCACGGTGACCATGAGGCCCTTGGGTTACACCTTAGCCTTAGCCAGCCCTGCCCTCAGGGAGAGGCACTGGGGGTGTGAGGCTGAGGGGACCACACCACAGCCGTCAGCACTCACTGGCTGGCTGCGTTCTTCTCCTTGCCCCCTGGCTGGGGAGAGGTGGTCTGGACTCACCTCCCGCCCAGACCTCAAGCCTACCTTTTCCTCAGCTCCGTCCACTGCCGGCCATGGTCCTCAAGCCTAGACAGACAGAGGCAGAGGCCCTGGGCCGGAAGCCCCGAGGCAGTGTCCAGCACGTGTGTGGTCAGCGGGCTGCTGGTCGGCTCCATGCCTCTGCCCTGCGCCCCAAGAGAGGGACAGAATGAGCACGTGGGGCCCAGCCTCGTGTCCACATTGGCCCTAGAGCTGGACCCTGGGGGGCGGGGTGGCTAGGAGCTGCTGAGTCAGCCGCGGAGGCTGTGGGGTTAACACACTGAAAGACGGTTGATAAACAATGCCGGCCAGCCCCCCACTCCGCCACACCAACTCCTACCGGGCCCCCTCCCCTCCGTCCGGACACTGAAGGGCATCTCCGCGCAGAGGCCCCCCCCCTCCAGCCACTCCGTGCCGGCTGCGGGTGGCCAGACCCGGGGTGCTCGTTCTCCCGGAGTCCAGCCCTCTGTCCCCTGGCTCAGGGGTCACCTGGGACCTTAGCCCTGGCCCTGCTGACGAGCCGGAACCAGCTCGGGGCCTGCCCCCTACCTCCGAGGAGCCCAGGTGTCGCTGGAGCGCCCGCAGTCTCGGAGCGGCCCGCATCAGTCTCCCCCAGAACGTGAGCTGGTCCCGGGGTGCAGGCACCTCCCCGAGCCCGCCCTTGCCCGGACCCTGGCCCCTCCCAGGGCCCAAGAGCCATGTGTCCGACCAGACCCAGGTTGGGGGGCGCGTCCCTCTGGCGGGGAGGGCGGCTCCACTCAGGGTCCACCTGGGGTGTCCCAGGGGCTTCGCTGCAGGGCTGGGGGTGGGGGGCGACAGGGGCGCACAGACCTGCGGAGGCCGCGGAGGCTCCGCCCAGGACCGGAAGTGGAGTTGAGGGCACCTGCGGGAGGTGGGGTGTGGGGCGGGGGCGGGTCCGGGGCGGGGCTGGGTCCGTTCCGGGGGTCGGTCGGGCTCCGGGCAGGGCTGGACGGGCTGGGGTCCAGGCGGGTCGGGGCCGCGGGCGCAGGGCCGGGAGGTCGGGGACGCGCGTGAGCCGGACACCGCTCCAGGAGTCCCAGAACTACGTTTTGTTTTTTGTTTGTTTTTCCCCGTCGCCGGGGCAGTAAGGATTTTGATGGAAGCCCCTCAGAGGGGGCTACTGACTGCCCCGAGAGACCACGTGGTGGTGCCTCAGTTTCCTCTTCTGTAAAATCAGGGCAGTAAGGACTCCCGAGGTTGAGAAGCTCTCTGAGCTGTCGCTCTGGTGGCGCTGCCCCCCCCCCCTCCCCGGCCCCCACCCCTAAGCAGGCTCTGTACACTGACGGGTTCGGGCCTGGGCTGCGCGGTAGGGAGAAAAGGGACAGCTGAGTATTAAAATTATATATGTAACATTTTATGCAAGGTAAGTAAAGATAAGGGCACCCTATTATATTTAAAATCTGGAAAGGTCTACACGACCAGTTGGTCGACTGCTGTGTTGCTCTGGATATGGGAGCTGTTTTCTTCCTGTCAAAGTGCATTTTCTAATTACTGGAGAGTGAGCGCCGACTGTGTAGGGTAGGCATCGGACCCCTCCGAGGCAGGGAAGGAGACCCTCCTAGCAAAGGGTGGGAGAGTGCTGGTTACACCTATTGGAGATTTAAACACACATGACGTTTGGGCGAGATTATGTCTATAGGAGATAACCCCAAACAGATGCTCACACCTGTTTTTGCAAACACCCATGGGTACAATAGTCAAGAAACAACCAGACTGTCTCCACTGGGGACAATTAAATAAACAAGCCCTGTTACGGACCAGCATGTTCTGCAGTCCCTTAAAAAGAATGAGGCCCATTTGTGTGCAAAATGAACAGTCTCCAGGGTGGTGACTGGTGGCGAGGCATAAAAGGGTGTGGCAAGGTGGAAGCATCTGTCGTTGGCTCGAGTGTGTATACAGCCTCCACTACATTAAAAAGATTCGTTCATTTAATCCTCACGACAGCTTCATGATGTCGGTGGTATTATCCCCATTTTATAGAGGAGGCACAGAGAGGCTCTGTATTAGGATATTTTCTAGTATGAGACACAGAAAACTTACACCAGTGACCATCTCTGGGATGAGCACTTGTGGATGGGGTTAGCTCTTGCCCTGTAAGTCCCTTTCTAGAGACTGGACACTCTTTAGCCCAGGAGAGAACTTAGTGGTCGGGAGAGAGGGTGGGAGAGCAGGGAGTTGTCACAGTTCCTTCCAGGGCCTCTCTGGGGCCTACTTCCCCATCCTGCATCCACCCAGACAGAACTGCTGTGCTTAGGGTCCCTGCCCCTTTCCCAGGAGGCTTGAGACCCTCAGCCCATGCCTGGTCTCCGGGCACTCAGCCCACTCTGGAAACCAGGATTATCACTGGGACATTGCATACTCTGGAAACTTCGCTAATGAGCAGGTTTCTTTTGGCACCTATAGGCAAATTAGAATAAGGTGCTTCTTCTTCAAGACCCTTATATCTACCAGAACGCTATCACAATAAATATTTAAATGGCCCATCTTTGGAGTCAAAGTTATAATAAAATACGAAAACACTTAAAAATGATAAAAACATTAACAGTGTGAGCTGTAACATATCAAGTCCGTGCACAGTCTTTTGGTGAAAGATCCCGGTGACCCATACTTACAGCTGGGGGCTCTGGTCCCCTCTGGCAGGTGGAAAGGCACTGTGAGCCTACTCCTGGGCAGTCTGTGTCGGAGAAAGTGAGGAGAAGGGTCCCGGTGCCCGTGGCAGGAGGTTGCCCTAAGGAAAGAATGAGACGGAAGAGATAAGACCCTACAAACTGGTGAGCTGCCACATTTCCTCCAACTTAAATGCCGTCTCCTGTGGTCAGCTGTCCCTCCGGCACCCCTCCCCACGGTCCTATCTCTCATTGGCTCACTGAGCCAGCCTGAAAAGAGTCTGCTTCATCTTACTGTTTATCTCCAATCTAACTCCAAACACAGCTTCTCCACAGAGCCCTGAGTACTCACTGGGTCCTCAGGCCTGGGTCCAGCATCATGATTTATGGGTACGGTCTGCCAGGTGCTGGTGGTCCCGGGTAAAGTCACCTGAGCAGGGTGTTCTGAGAGTATGTGTGTGAGTGTGACAATGCACGTGAATGTGTATGACCGAGTGTGTGTGCATATGTCAGCTTGTGTGCTCTGTGTGAATGTGAGCATCACCTGCGGGCATGCACGTGGGTATTTGTACAAGGTGTGGGCATGTGGCACGGCACTGTATGTGTGTACTTTGTCCCTTAGGGTGTCTGGGGGCAGTCCCGCTACTCTCCTCCCAGTGCTGATGGTGTGTGGCCCCAGTCGCCTTGCTGGACTCCCTGAGAGGTTCTGCTTGGAAGCCTGGACAGCCTCACTCAAGCCTTTACTCGCCCCCAGGATGCAGCTTAGATCGTTTCGTCTCTGCAAGCCTGCGTTTTCATGGATAAAATGGGTAAGATAATACAGTTCCTCCTCATCAGTTTCTGGTGAAGATACGTTGAGATCACGTACACGCAGCTTAGCCACAACATGGAGCATAACATGTTTCAGAGCTTTGCATCAGTGGAGGGACGTGGCCCAGTGATGAAACTTTCAAACCCTTACCATCGTCCGTAGCTATGACAACAGCTGAAAATGTGTGGTCCTTCGTGTCGTCCCCGTGCAGACTGGCTCGAGTGGAAATGACTCCTGTTTCTGAGTTGATGTCCAGCCGATGGCTTGGATCACGCCATATCTGGTACCTGAAAGGGATAAACCCTCATTCTTAGACGACTGGGACCATGTGTCCCCCAACCGCCCTCCTAGGGCATAGTGAGCAACCAGGTGCTGACAAATTTAAGTCTCTCCTCCGGCTAGTTCTCCAGATATGTGGCTGAATTTCAGCCCTGGGTGCCTTGAGACCAAGGCACGCCTCCAGTCCCACCTGATTTTCTGACACTGGAGGCTGTCTGGGTCCTGGGCCCTGTATGATGTGATTTCCTGGCCCACACCAACATCCTTGGCCACTTCCACCATCTTCATCGGGGGTACAAAGACAGGGGCCTCATTCACGTCCAGCACATCCACGGTGACGGTGGCCGTGGATGTGGGGAGAGACGCCAAGGGCACTGCCTTCACCACTGTCACGTAGAGGGTGTATCGCTGTGTGGTCTCAAAATCCAAACCCTGAGGAACACAGAAGGCGGTCAGGGGACTTGGCGCAGTAGGCCACTTTGGCTGGCCTGCAAGAGGGTGCAGGCCCTAGCCTGTGGCTGTCTGCCTGTCCCGAGGGAAGGTCACGGCTTGGGACGGCAGGGCAGGAGTGGCCGTGGTTGAGAGTGCTCCACGCTGCGCTAGCTCTCAGATACCTCACACTGAGCCTAGCAGTGAGGAGGTGGACTCTGGTTAAGATCCTGGCTCTGCCATTTGCAGTGCAGCCCAAGCAGGTGACCTCGCTTCTCTGTGCCTCAGTTTACCCACCATCGAATGTCCATAATTGCAGCACTTCCCTGCTGGAGTTGGTGTGAAAACTGAGTGTTGGGACATAAACCGCCTGTGGCACTTACTGAGATGGTGTGTTCGCTGTTTTATTATCCTCAGACTTGTGAGGCAGTGGTGGGCCCTGAGCAGAATTATCTGAAAGTGTCCCCAGATGGCTGGGACAGGGGTCAGCTGGAACTGGACCCCTCTGATGTAGGCCTTGGCCCCAGCAAGGTGTGTGGTTACTCGCAGGGGTCAACTCGCCCCCCAGCACCTTCTCAGGTTAGATGCAGGTTGGTAGGTAAACGTCCTGGGATATGCCCTTGGCGGAATTCTTGAATTTTAGCCCTTCTGTCCCCCAGGCTTGTCTAGATGAGGCCTTTGGCCTTCTCCATGTTTATTCTAAGTGTCCCAGTATTCTGGGGCCAAAAGACCACTTTTGGAATAAACAGCAGTAAGTGCCTACGCCCTCCCCAGCCTCCTGAGAAAAAATCCTCAGCCCAGCAGAGGTCCCTAAGGTCCCTAAGGTTCCTCTTCCCCCATGGCTCCTTTCCTCCCTGTGTTCTTGTTCCTCTCTCTCTGATAGTTCATCTTCGGTTTGTCCGGGGAAAGGGGGAGCAGATGTCTCCAGGCCCCTCGGCCTGCCCTGAGACCGCTGTGGCTCTGGGGACTGGGCTTCCTGCCTCCAGGGTTGTAAAGCGGCAGCTTCAGGCACAAGTGAAGGCAGACGCGTGGCTCAGACAAGACGATGCCAAGGCATTGCTCCAACGGACCCAGGGGCCCGAGCCCCTCTCTTCTTGGGACCCCTTTTCTCTCCTGCTTCCTGTCCCACCCATCCCTCCTCAGCACCCCCAGCGTCCCTCCCACTTTGGGGGGAACCCAAATGAAGACACAGGTCCCAGTTTAGCTCTATGGAAACCTCCCAGGTTAGTCTTTTTCTGGGAGAAAACAGCTAATGAGGCAGCACTTCTGAGGTCCAGGGTGATGATGTGGCCATTGTGACACGAGGACCAGAGAGGACCACCATCCAGCCGGCAGCCCTCACTGGGCAGCTGTGCTCCCGGCGAAGAGTGTGCTGTCTGCTCCCGCCTGGCCCCAGAACTAGCGGGTCACGGCGGCCGTCTCCTCAGAGCTCACACCCACCTTGGCTGTTTTCAAAAGGCCGTCATTGGCCTCAGGGTCTGTGGTGACAGTGAAGAGGCCTGCTCTGTCATTTAGGATGGAGAACACTGCCTTCCATGCAGGGGAGCCGGGGGGGTCTGCATCCTGCACCTTCAGCCTCACTATCTCGGCATCCACCTTGTTCTCAAACACCTGGCCCACATACTGCAAGAGAAAGACAGAGGCCCTCGTTCCTGGTATCCTCTGTGGGGACTCAGGAAACACACAGCCTGGGCCAGCCTCAAAACCCACTGTTCTTAAGCAAGAGGGGCCACAGTGGAGGGTCTCCTCTTAAGGCAGTGTCTGTCGGCTGAGCCGGGCACCTGCAAAGGCCCTGCTCAGTGCTCTGGACGTGCGTGTAGGCGATGGGGACTCCAACAGCTCGGTGTCTGTTTTCACCCTGTAGCAGAGGGGCTGGAAAGTTGACACCACGTCGCCCAGGCTCCAGCAGCTCGGGTCCCAGGTGGGTACCAGCTGGGGAGGGTGTGTCCCTGGGGCCCAGTGTAGCCGCCCCGGGCTCTGTTCCTGGGTTGCAGCCAGGGTCCGTGGCCGTCAGCCCTGCAGGCCCAGGAGCCGAGCAAGAAGTCGGGCCTGGAGTGGCTTCTCCAGCCTGTCCCCTGCCCCTCCCTGTCAGGTCCCTTCCCACTCAGTCTCTACAGGCAGCAAGTGTCTCTGTCGAAAGCCTGGCCCGTGTGACTGTTAGGGGAGCTCCTGCTGAAGCACCTGCCAGGCTCAGGGGACACCCTGACTCCAGCCCCTGTGGCCACGGGAGCGATGCTGGCTTTACTGCTCAGAACTGTTTGGATGGTGGGGGAATGTCCATGACCGCCTCTCCGTTTCAGTCGTAGGGGATACGGCCCTGTGACCCTCTGCCGTTCCCTGCCTGGAACAGGGCTTGGCCACAAGGTGGTGCTAAGTAAATGTCCCGTGGGGGAAGGGACGTACTGAGTATGCAAATATGCAGGGGGAGATGGAGTCTGGCTGCAGAGTGCAGAGGGAGCACTGAGCACAGGCAGAAAGGTGGGGCAGAGAGAGTGAGGGAGAGGGACAGACAGACAAGGTGGCCTGGGTTCCTAGGGGTTTCCAGATCCTGCTTCCCAGCCCTCGCAAGGCTCAGCTGCACCCTAAACCCCTACTCTGTTTCTTTACGATCAATTCCCTCTATCCTTTACTCATCCAAGTGTGCTGTACCCCATGTTCCTGAAGAATCCTTGAGTCGGTTCCTGCCATCTGGGCCCAGGGGCTCTTCATTCCCACCCAGTGGGATCCAGAGGGCTCCCGGCCAGAGAGGGAGCCCTTTTCCTGGCCTCAGGACAACCACATCTTGCCTGTATCATGGGCTCTGCCTTCCACGTTCATCTGCCCATCCAAGTCACCGCCGGCCGAGAGGGCTGCCCCTGCCCCGGGGACGGTGTGACCCAAAGATGTCCAGAGGGTTCTAAATCGCTGCCAGGCTGCGGTCTGCATCATGACACTGCTGCTCACACGGGTCACGAGACATCCACCGGCTTTGCCAGGACTCACCCCAGTGGGGCTGAAGACGGGAGGGTTGGGGTTGCTCTGGGCGACTGTGATCACGGCTCTTGCTGTGGACCGTAAGCCTTCACCTTGGAGGTCGGCAGCCTGGACTGTCAGGGTGTACGCAGGAGCGCTCTGCAGACAGGCATGTGGCAGTCAGCACTGGGGATGCGAGACGCAGGGTTGGGTCTACCCAATGGCACCCAGAGAGTAAATATGGGATGCCAGGGGCAGCAGACCCGGAGGGCCCTCCCCTCCAGGAAAGGACCAGCTTCCAGGAGCACTCAAGGAGAGACTGATACCTCCGCTTTCACCTTGGCTCACCACTCAAAGAGGCAAACTATGCATAAATGAGACCATCCCCTCCCAAAGCTGACTGAGGGGGAAAGTTTCCTGGACTGGGGGGACCCCTTCATTTATGGGTACAATGCTTATGGGGGGCGTGAAGCTAGTATTTTCTATTTTCACCAGAGAATGTGGTCTAATTTGTGGGAAACAGAGTCATTTCATTTTGCTAGTTACGGGAGGAGTCTTGCAGGTCACATTTGTAATTTACCCCAGTGATACCTTAGGGCTTACTACGCCCAGGGCTCAAAGTCAGCCAGCCTGCACCAGCGGGTAAATGCCTTTTCTTTTCCTTTTTTCCCCCAAAGATTTTATTTATTCATTTAAGACAGAGAGATAGAGAGAGAGAGAGCATGAGCAGGGGGAGAGGGAGAAGCAGGCTCCCCGCTGAGCAAGGAGTCCGATGTGGGACTCCATCCCAGGACCCTGAGATCACTATCTGAGCTGAAGGCAGACGCTCAACTGACTCAGCCACCCAGGTGTCCCTGATAAATGCCTCTTCTGATTGCTTGGTTCATGTTCTAATTGGTCAGGACTCGGTTCTGACTGGTTGGGAACCTGTTCTGATTGATGGGCTGGTGTTTGTTCCGACTACCTGCTGCCCATGCCCTACCAGCTGGGACGAATGTCCATTTAACTGCACCACCGGGAGGCCCCTGCTGCCCCCTGACCTGTGGGTCCAGCCCAGAAGCGAGCACAGAGATGACTCCCGTGTTCCCGTTGATGGTGAACATGTTGGAGTGAGGTACTGAGGGGTCCTGGCTGAGGATGGTGTAAGCAATGTCTGCATGGTAGGTGTTCTCATGGTCATCCGCGTCCGTTGCTGTGATTTGCATCACGGATGTTCCTGCAAGGATACAGGGGAGAAGAGTTGATAATCTCAGCAGCTAAGAACCGGCAGGGCAATACAAATTAAGATAGAAATCCAAAACTAAATGTGTTCCTTTTTTAGTTTCTTCACTATACAGGTAATAAAGCTTCTTATCAAGGGATATAAGTTCTAGTTCAAATAATTCACCAAATTATTATAATAAATTCCAGGTGATTTGTTTACTTTTTCTTTAAATCTTTAATCGTTAAAATTTTTTGCATTTATTTTTGTTTTTAATGATTTATTTATTTAAGTAATCTCTACACCCAATGTGGGGCTCAGCCTTACGACCCCGAGGTTGAGAGTCGCTTTTCTCCACCAACTGAGCCAGCCAGGTACCCCAGGGCATCTTTTGAACATTTTTTATTTCATTTTTAAAGTCTTTATTTAAATTCCAGTTGGTTAACATACAGTGTAGTACTAGTTTCAGGTGTACAATATAGTGATTCATCACTTCCATACCTCAGCTGGTGCTCATCAGGACAGGTGCTCTGCTTCATCCCCCTCACCTGTTTCCTCCACCCCCCACCTCCCTCCCCTCTGGTGACCATCAGGGTGTTCTCTGGAGTGAAGAATCTGTTTCTTGGTTTGCCTCTCTCTCTCCCTTTTTTTCTCTTTCGGGCATCTTCTGACATGGCTGTCACTGTGGGATCCTTGTCCCTCATTAACATGGGGCTTCAGCGTGCTGAGATTCTATCAGGTGCTCAAGGGGAAGGTGAGGTGCCTGTTTCATATCTCATCTTTCCAGGTGTTCTCCTGTTCTCAGGCCTCTCTGTCCTTCTCCCTCCCCTGCCATTGTCAGGGGAGTACTTCCTGTCTGGACACTGGCCTCACATCCGGAGCTGGAGCCAAGCCCACAAGCCAGATGGAGAGACGTGTGAGGGGGTGGGCAGAGGTGGGTGGGGGCCGTGCTCCCTGGTTGCTTGAACCAAGCCTCTGGAATTTGGTCTACTGAGATAACCCGAAACACATGTGTAGCTCACGTGGGTGATCAGGGGACGGCTGGTGCTGGTTGGTGAGCCGTGGTTTGTCGTAGGGCCAAAGGCAGCACGAAGATAGAAAAGAAAGAGAAAAAGAGGAAGAAAGCATTAGTGGCTGCTAGTGGTGGGCCAGGAGGGAGAAGAAAGCATCCATCACAAGGTCCTTTCACATGAAATACTCTGTGACTTTTGGTTTCATTTATCTTCAGTCCCAGAGAATGAGGACCTCAACATCCATTCCCAAAATGTCGGGTTGGAAGCCGTGGGCACGTGGGCCTGTCGGCGCTGCCTACGATCATTGTACAGTCATGTCCGGAGGTCTGATAACTCCTCAATCAGTAAGTAAGAGCCAGTTGAAACCAGAGTGTCCCTTGGATCAAGAATAATCAGTCAGGTTCTTGTTTGCCGGACCACGAATTGGGAAATATGTAGGGCATTCATTGGGGAGAAACGCAAGCTGACACAGAAAAGGGGTGTAGAGGAAGCTATAAAATGAGAATGGCCACATGGTGGAGGAGGATCTGTCCAGGCACCAATTAGAGGGAAGCAGACACCAGCAAATGCAGACAGGACCTAGAGACAGAAGTGAGGCAGCCAGCGGGCGTCACCTGGACAGTGGCAGACCCGGTGACCCCTGCACTTGCTTGGGCCCGAAGGACCTCCTTGCTTTATGGCCCTTGTTGGCCCCTCTTTGTAGGATCCTCTCCATGTGTAGCCCTCCCCAGTCCCAACTCTCTTGAGCAAGCCTGAGAGAGTTCTCTGTTGCTTGAACCCACCCCCCCAAAATCTTTGCAGTCCTTGATCTGTCCCTTCTAATCTCGAAGTGGAACCCTTTTGTGCACTGGAACCCAGGGTGTGGATTCATAATAAGATCTCTGCTGTTTATACTTCAGTTTCCCAGATTCTTTATATTTTCCCTGATATTACTGCCATGTGTCACTAAAACCCTCCATTGTTCTAATTAACCTGGGTGGGCTCTTTCCATCACAGACCCCTCAAAGACCGCCTGGGTGAATTCGGGCCTGTTGTCATTTTTGTCTGTCACTGTGATCACTGTCTCCATCGGGTCCTCCACAGCGTTCCCATTTGAAGACACAGCATGAAGGAGAAGCTGAAAAGCAATGCAGGTGCAGCATAGGCATGTGGGGCCACCGAGCCCGTGGGCACCTGTCCCACAAAAGGCCCGTTGCAGTGAGAGCCCCCCCTGCACCTTCATCTTAACATTTCAGTGCTTGGGAGTCGGAGAAAGCAGCACTCACTCCAACCTTGGGGATGTCACTAAGGGTTGCACTGTGTCTGCTCAGGTTTTCCTCATGTGATGCTCAGGGCAGAGTGCTAGCCGTCATCCGACCCATCCTCTCCCTTTTCCAAGGGAAGTGCCTCAGCTGGGCTTCCCGTGCAGCCGGGTGGAACCACGGGGACTCAGGGTTTGATTTCTGCAGCGTGTGCCCGTTCTCCCTTGCCAGGGGTGGAAGGTGGGCCTGCCTGGGAACTCGCTTTGACTCTGAAAGCGGGCACATGTCCTCGGGAAGAGAGCAGACTGAGGCTTTATTTGGGCCTCTGTTTCCCTCCACGGGGTGTGGTGGAGAGTGTTCTGGACAAAACAGCCCAGAGAGCTGTGTTTAAAGGGTGCTCAGCTAACATGCATTGAGAACTTGTTCAAAGTGCTTCACATACAGTAACCCAAAAGCAAAGGGAGGCCGAGGGGGTCACTACCACACCCAGGGCTACAAAGTAAAGTGTCAGAGCTGGGGTCTCACCATAGCTTGTGTGGCTCTGGATCCTACACTCTGAACATTTGGAGACTGTCTAGAATGTTCCAACCTAGAGTCACACAACCCGCTGCTTCCCTCTGCTCAGCCCTCTCTTGCCGCTTTCTGTCCCCCTGCTGCACCTTGGTGTTTGCTGCGCGGGCCCTGGGTTTCTCCCCTCCAGAGCTGGACTCTCCATTGTGTGTCTCTGGAGCTAACAGGGGTGGTAGAAACTGTAACAACAGCCTGGGCCTCCCTCCAGTACTGCTCTGGCCCTGAGCTCAGAAGCTTGCCTCTCACGGATCCTCGCGTCAGTGAGTCGTGGAACTTGTCCACAACTGCAGAGCTCATTCTTCAGCTCTGCCTGCCTCCACCCTCCTCACTCTCATGTGCGCGCGCGGCACCTGGAACATAACAGGTGCTCACAAATGGTTTCATGAGTAACTGCAGAAATCCACTGGCTGTCTGAAATATTTAGAAAATGAGATGGCTGGCTTGCCGCCAGCTCCCCAACCCTGAAGCCTCGTAGGAGACACTCACAACATAGCGGGACTCCTGCTCTCTGTCCAGGGGCACTGTCACCTTTAGCCATCCAGTTTCTCTGTCCATGATAAACACACCACGAGGAGGTTCGTCAGCGCCCTTGCCGGTGATGCTATAGAAAACCCGGATTTCCTTGTCCTTGTTAGATTTGACCTGAAGACAACACAGAAGCAGAACAGCCAAGAAGGACCCCAGTCGAGTATCAGTCCCTCTCCGTAGGGAACCCTAGAACGAAACCAGAATCCTCCCTTTGCAATACCTGAGCCACCATTTTTGGATATGGGCCTCTTTCATTCTCTGGGATGGAGATGGGAGGGATAACCCAGTCTCTCTTTTGCCTCCTGGGACCGAAGTGGGCATGAGGGAACGTCAGCACCTCCATCTGGTATCCAGAGGGAGTACCCTAAAAGGACAGGAGGTGAGGGACCATAGCACAGGCCTAACTGTTCAATGAAGCCAGCTCTTGTAAGCGCCACACTGACCTGCTGGAGGGTCTTGTTGCCATGCGGATCTCCCAACACCAACCCCAGCTTCTGAGGTGTCTTGGGAGCCCCATTACTGAAAGGCATTGCCTGAGCAAAGAGCTGCAAAATCAATGGGAAGTAGGTTAAGAGCACAGGGGACAGGCTTTGGGACAATGCCTGTGATCCAGCCTGGGTGTCAGCACTGTCCTGTTCTCCTCTGCCCCCCAGAAAACAAAGGCCTCCGCTTCCACCATGGCCTCCAGGGTTTCCCATCACCTTCCTCTGCAGGGGAAGGCTGAGAGGGGATGCTCTGTGACATCAAGGGAGGGGTGAGGTGGAATGAACCTCTTCTCCCTAAATCCTGGAGATCGGAGAACTTTCTTGAGCGCTGAATGCACTGCATGTTTTAATCTATACCAAAACTAGGCCCAAATCTGGTCTACAAACTCTTTCTGGAACCACCTTTCATGTCCAGTATCAGGGGGTTGGTTCAAGCACAGTCCAATCCTGGTCATGATGTAACAGTGAAAACTGCAAGAAAGGTGTTCAAGATACTTTGTAAAGGGAAAGAGACAGGTGAGAGAGTAAGGGGCTCTGTAGTGTATGTAAAAGGGAAATGTGCAGGTGTCCAAATGTGCACACTTGTTTGTGTGTGATGAACAGAAAGCTCTAACATGCTGTGTTAATTGACGTTCCCTCTGAATAACGGAGTTATGGTACTGGGTGCTTTTTATTTTCTGTATTTTCCTAATTTTTAGAAACATAACAACTGCATATTATCAGAAAAAAACCCCAATAAAGTTGTTGCTGTTAAGTATGAGAGGTTCTGAAGTAAGATATTAAAGTGCATGTATCAGAATGTTATAGGATTTTTCTCTGGGTTATGAGATTAGCAGCCACTTAAATTAAAAAAAGTATTTTAAAAATCTGTCGTTAGTAAATTTTGAGCAGTTTGAGATATATATATATATATATATATTTTATTTATTTATTTATTTATTTTAAAGATTTTTTTTAAATTTCTTTATTTGACAGAGAGATAGCACAAGTAGGCAGAGTGGCAGGCAGAGGGAAAGGGAGAAGCAAGCAGGTTCTCTGCTGAGCAGGGAGCCCAATGCGGGGCTCGATCCCAGGACCCTGGGATCATTAACCGACTGAGCCACCCAGGAGTCCCTATATATATATATTTTTTAAAGTGGGCTTCACACCCAGTACAGAGCCCAATGTGGGGCTTAAACTCCCAACCCTGAGATCAAGACCTGAGCTGAGATCAAGAGTTGGACGCTTAACTGACTGAGCCACCAGGTACCCCAAGCAGTTTAGTTTTTAAAGACAGCATCTGTGCGTGACACTCTGTCCTAAGGATAGTTCTCAGAGGCTGGTTCAGATTCTGGCTGGGCTCCTAGGACCGGGGCCAGACCTGCGGCCAGACCTGCGGCCAGGCAAGGCAGAGTCCGGGGGTCAAAGACACATTTACTACGTTTCAGACAAGTTGAGCTTCATGTGCCACTCGGGCCCTGGTTCGGCTTATCCCCACCCTGGCTGTGGAGGGTGCTCTTCTGTTCTGGGTTCTCTCTTGACCGTCCTGGTGAGTGACAGCCTTACCTGCCCAGCTAGGTCCCCGAGCAAGCCGGCGGTGTCCTTACCTGGGTGGCAGACCAGCAGAGCAGAAAGCAGGTGGGGCTGGCCATAGCTGGGCTGGTTGCTGCAGTTGCAGAGGGTGTGTGGTGGGGCCACGGGCCACCCTGCCCTGTTGTCCCAGCGGCTGATGTCCTGTGGCCCAAGGACTTCGACCTGCCCGCCCATGGCTATCATGGTGTCGGGGGAGGTGCTGGGAAGCCAGCAGGTGCAGAGGCCAGCCAGGTGTCCCAGGAATAGGACAGTGGCCTCAGGCAAGGGCTTCTCAGCTGTCTACCAGGGCACAGAGACTCGGAATCCAGCCAGCGTCAGGCATTCCTCTGAGCCTCCTCTTCAAAATGAGGATAATGGCTGCTAGCAGCTGATGCTTGAGAAGGGGTATCGGCACCTGCTCCCTTGCACGCGGTGACCTGAGACCATGTGAGAGAGTGAGGGCAAGGCTGAAGTCACGGTGGGCACCCTACACTGCCATTTTCGCAGCGCAGGTCGGCCCTGTTCTGTGAAGGTGGGACTGCAGCAGGGGGTGGGTAATAGGAGGTGGATTTGGGGGCAGGGTACTCTTGGAGGCTGGTGGCCACCCTGGGAGTGGGGCTTGTTACCGAAGGGGAGGAAGAAGGAACAGACAGACCTCTCCTCATCTTGAATTGGTCAGCCTCCCAGGGGGAGTTCCGGGTCAGTCTGGGGGGACGTGGAGGAGGGCATCACCTGGCAGTGTGTGGGCTCTCCTCCCACTGTATTTCCGTGTGATTTCCTTGGCAGCATTACCCCCACTCTGCCCCTTCTGCAACAGCTCATGCTGAAGTCCCAGAACCTTGAGGGTTCGGGGGATTTTTCAGCATTATGCTGTATAGGGAAGAGAATCATCCCCTCTTCTCTTCCCACAAGGAAAGAAAGACCCCAATATGCCCCTTCCTTTACAAAAGCATACAGGACTAGAGACAATAGTAATGAATATTAATTAATTGAAATCCACATAGTTTATGTAGAGACTCTTCACAAGCCTGGCACGGGGGGAGGGACAGAAGGGTCACTGTTCCAGGTCATGGGGTTTGGTGCCCCCCCACATGGCCCACACTCCTTTTGGTATCTCCTGGAGGGGTTGGGGTTTGGAATTCAGCCTCCACGAAGCCATTCTAGCAGGAACTAGAATGAGATCTGCTTCCCTCAGAAGCAGGGAGGTAACTCCTGCAGGAGCGAAGTGATAGTGGCCCTCGTTTGTTGTGCTTCCTAGAACCACCATTGCCTCCTCTCTGCATTGGAAGTGAGTTCTGGTTGTAAGAAAAGCTGTCAGCACCCTCACTTGCCCAGTAGTGGATGCAACATACTTACTTTGTGTTCACTTCCAGTCCTGCTACCTCCTACCTGCTGTGTCCGTGGGAATTCTGTGCCCCTGGGGCACTGTAGACCTTATATGTGAATGGGTATAGCCAGCAATGGCTGATGCTGTGCATATCCACTCTGCTCCATTGTCCCTTCAGACTTCACTTACCATCCATAAGTTTAAAGATAAAATAATTATGAATTTCAAGATTGCCGCAGCTGTGCATTAAACCATAGGGTTTGCATTTATGCACGAATGCATTAAACCGCCAGGGGCCCAGGCATGAGGAAAGTGTGCTGCAGAAACTGCTGAGCTTGGGCTTCGTGAACACCGTGTGTGGATGGGGCAGTGAGGGGGCTCAGAGACTCCCTTATGGTGCATCCATTTCCTACAGATGCTGAGCCCAGAGTCTGTTCTCAGCAAGGGACGGATGAGGGTCTTGTTTCACAGGTTATTGTCAGTACTGCCTGCCTGTGTTGAGAGGTTCTGAGCTGCCCAGGCTCAGTGGGAAGGGAGATGGACCCCCCACTTTGCACCCCAGACCTCACACCTCCTTCCCAGGGTAGCTGAGTCTGTGCAGAGAAAGCCGTGGTGCCTGACCAGTCTCTGAATCTGGCTCCCTGGCCCCTACCCTCTGTCTGTCCTCCCTTGTGCAGCACTAAGGCCCTTGAAGACATGGCCATTGAAAGTTGTGCGAGAACAACAAAGATGTTCTCAGCATCTTTGTGCCAGGTTATGCTTGTGCTTATTCAACTTCGAACATCCAACCAAAGGCTGGAGTTATCATTCCCATTCTCCGGATGATAAAACGGGCACACAGAGGTTGAGGATCTTGCCCTGTGTCACACAACTGGTGAGAGCAGAGCTGAGAATCGAACCCACTGCAGTCTGATATGGATTCCATATGCTGTGCACCATGAGATGCCAACCCTGATGGGAAAGCAAGGAGAGAGAGAGAGAGAGGATCTGCCCCAGACAGAGCCAGGCACACAGATGGGCACACGCACATGTCCGCCCCTGGTGTTCACCTCTGGGGCTGCAGATGTGGGAGGGAAACTGGAGAGGAGCCAGCAGAAGCTAGAGGAGGAGGGTGGCAGGAGAGGGTAGGGGTCTATTAGGGGAAAACACCACACTTCCCAAGAGACCAAAGAATTCCCTTCCCGGATGAGTCTGTGTCAAATCCTAGATTTCTCTCCCTGGCCCAGAAATTGATTCTTCAGTGCTCTAACTAGATTCACTCCTGACTTACACCTTTCCAGGGGTTCAGTTTTCCTGTGGAGACCTGGACCAAGAGTGGGAGTTCTCTGGCCCTCCCGGACCCTTCTGCTTTCAGTGATAAGGGGGGGAATGAGGTGCATGATATGGACTTCAGATTCATATGAACACAAAATTTATTAGAACAGGAGGCCAAAAAACCATGGAGGAGATTGCTCTTGACATCCCCAGAGCACTTAAGGAACCTTCCCCTGTTTGTATACTTCATCTCTTGTCCTGAAAGTAGAGAATTTCTTTAACCAGTTATATGTGCTCTCATTATATTCTTGGGGAGTGTAAGGGCTCAGTAGGCTACCTCTGAACCTCCCTCAGAGCTGGGGTCTGGAGTGTGTGGTGGCTACATTTGTTCTCTGGTAGTGGAGATGCAATTTATTGGTAAAGCCTCTGTGTGTGTCCTCTGGTGTCTGATGAGACATGATCTCCGTGTAAAGCCTCGCCCACACTCCCTGCAAACGTAGGGCTTCTCCCCTGTGTGTGTCCTCTGGTGTGTGATGAGACATGATCTCTGTGTAAAGCCTCGCCCACACTCCCTGCAAACGTAGGGCTTCTCCCCTGTGTGTGTCCTCTGGTGTGTGATGAGATCTGACCTCTGTGTAAAGCCTCGCCCACACTCCCTGCAAACGTAGGGCTTCTCCCCTGTGTGTGTCCTCTGGTGTGTAATAAGGACTGACTTATGACCGAACTCTCTCCTCAAGTCCTTGCAAACAGAGGGCTTCTCCTCTTTGTGTGTTCTCTGGTGTCTGCTGAGATGTGACCTATCATTGAAGCCTTGCCCACAGCCTCTATATTTGACTCTTATAATTCTTGACATTCCTACCCCCATGAATAATTTTCCTGTCTCCTCTGGATTCAATTTCTGGCCTGTGCTGGGCTCTTCCTCCACCATTCCCTCACACACTGCAGAACTCCCCGTTTGTCCTTTGGATGGGGTGGAAAAGGCCCTTGAAATTCTTCTCTGCCTTACACTTTTAAGCAAAGGTTTGAAACTTTCTTTGACCTCTTGGCCTTTAGCTTTGTCACTCCAGCTCTGCGGATCCGAATATTGCTGCCGCTGCTGATTCTGATCGCCTGGGCAGGGATCCTCTGGTTGGAAATATTCTCTTGCAGATATTTGTGGGAAGATCTGAGAAGGATGATTGCGTTCCAAATGTTGGCTGAGGAATTTCTGACTGGAGAAGGCCAGAGAGCAGGAAGGACATGGATGTATCTCTGGCTTTGGTTCTGCTGAAAGAGGAAATTTTTGGTCAGGTAGTTGTTGACACAACTGCCTGTGTTGTATGCATTGTCTCCTGGTGAGGCCGCCCCAGTACTCATTTTTATTGTTTTGACAGTGCAAACTCTGTCTCCCGCCGAGTGTTCCTTCACTTTTCCATTCCATTTTTACTCACTACGTCTCCCTCATAAATCCAGAAAGCCCGTATCAAGGGCCTTTTCTATGTATCGCCCAGACTAGGTAACTTCAAGTGGCATCTGAGGCAGCTCCCCTCCTTATACGGATGGAAGGACAGTGACCTTTCCCCACATACAAGTGCGTTCTAAGTCGTATGACTCTGTGACAGTGTCTTTAGTGATTTCCTTCCTTTGAGAGGCTACAACTCTCTTGATGACTTAGATGGAATATGTGAGTAAACATGAGCCTGAGTCTCCCCGTTTAAAAAGACATATTTAACTGAGGACCAATATGTGTCTGGATCTCTATTAGAAAGTGGGACCTAGATTGGACGACACAGGGGCGCAGGTCTCCTGGACTAAAGAGCTCTGGTTCCTGCTGCCCTAACTAGGTTATAAATTGCTTCTCTTTTAGTTTTCCACAAATCATAACATAAACATATGCCCTTCATACTGTATTTATATCATTCAGTCTTAGCCCATTTCCAATACAATAGGAAGTCCTGTTGCAAAATATTTTCCCAACCAATTATGAGGATACATATCACACCCCCAGTTGCCATACATCTTCTGCCAATCTGCTGCCTTCTTTCACTTAGAGATGATGTAATCTTGGAGGGGATTCCCCACTGCAGTCTTTCTCCAAAATTAACCAAAGCATCATCTTAAAACAGAGAACATGTCACTCTCCAGTTGAAAACTGCCCAGTTGTTCCATCTCGGTCAGGAAAACCCCCAGGGTGTCAGCGTGGACCACAGGCCCTAGGGCGTCTACATATCTGTCTGACTTCCATTCTTACACTCTATGCTTCCTCCATCCGAGTGGGTTCTCAGCCACACACCACTCACACCCCACCTCTCTTGTGCCTCGGGGCAACTGTCCTCGCGGGTCCCCTCTGCCTGGAATCCTTTGCTCACAGGTGTTTGCTCATCTCAAATCTTATCTCCTGAGAGAGTCCTTCCTTGTCCAAGCTCTGTTGCACCCCACCCTTCCCTCACATTGGTCCCCAGACACTTTCTGAGGACTAGTTTTACTTTCAAAGCACTAATTGCTGTGTGATGTTACGCACACGCATTCATATGTATGTGTGTGTTTCCCTCATTCATTCAGTCATCAGCTGCTGAAGAGCAGTGATTCTGAAAATCTTGTTCAGTCTGTACCTCTAGTTCCTGGAAGCCTGTCTGGCACAGAGTAGGAACTCACATGACAGCTAACTGAATTATGAGTGAATACACACCAACATACACATATCACCTAGAAATATTGAGCAAATTAAGAAGAAAGAGCTAAAAGGGCAGAAGAAACTGCCTTGGTGAGAGGCTGGTAGGTGATTGAAAACTTGTTTTTTGCCTCTAATTTTTTTATCAGTATATTCTATTATATATTTTGTGCATGAAGTATTTAAGAAATCAGAACAAAAATTAAAAATTTAAAAATTGTTCCCAAGAGTCCAATGCATTTGAAATGAATCCTTATTTCTGAAACTTCTGAATTGCAATTGTACTGACTTTAGACAGGATTTTACTCTACTTAAGAGCTGGACTGTGAGGGGCGCCTGGGTGGCTCAGTCGTTAAGCATCTGCCTTTGGCTCAAGTCATGATCCCAGGGTCCTGGGATTGAGCCCCGTATCGGGCTCCCTGCTCAGCGGGAAGCCTGCTTCTCCCTCTCCCGCTCCCCCTGCTTGTGTTCCCTCTCTCGCTGTGTCTCTCTCTGTCAAATAAATAAATAAAATCTTAACAAAAAAAAAAAAAAAAAAAAAAAAAGAGCTGGACTGTGGAAACTGCCAAGGAGAATTCTTCCTTTCCTTTCTGTTTTGAAGAGCAGTGGTGCCCACCTTTCCCTGCCGTGAGCTCGCTCTTCCACTTGCTTCCCCACTTGATGCCCAGCTCCTGGCCGTACTCGTCCCCATACCAGACCAGCAATTCGCAGCCTGGCCTGATGACCCGGCAGGTTCGGTAGAAGATCTGCCTATGATATTGAAAGGCCACCAGGTTCTGCTCCTCGTCATCCCTGGCACAGTTCACGTACCTGGGAAAGAGAACCACAGGAGATAAGTTCCCACTACCTGTCAGATCCACCCCTGATGCTGAAGGCCTCCATGCTGTGATGCTGCCCACTCACCCACTCCTCCTCAGGAACGCTCAGTTCATACTCAAGCCTCCATCACGATATCATATGAATTCCCATCTCCAAGTTCTGCTTACTGCCCTTAGCCTGCCTAGAAGGCTTTCTCCCTTGCCTGCTTAACCATTTTCCAAATCCTAATTCCAGACTCACCGCCACCTTGATTGGTCACAAAACCCAGTGACATCTAGTTTCTCTAAACTTTAAATTAAGTTTATACCATAGAACTTGGTGCTTGATACCATAGAACTTGGTGTTTGATCATGGACTCTGCTTCTAGATCACTACACATCATTCCATACTCAGCCCAAATCTATCTTCCTTTGAGAGGTCTTTCTCCAGTCTCCCCACACTGTATCTGAAGCATGCCTCCCCAAAGTTCCCACAGAACCTCGGAGCTCTGTCTTTGCACAATAACACAGAAAAACAATATTTTACTCACATAATTCATCCCCTGGGAACATGTGAGCCCCTCAAGGAAAGGGGCTGGATCATGAAGCACAGAGGCCGGTGGCCATACTGCAGCCCATTTCTACACAGGCTTCCGAACCAGTTCTACTAGAACTGAGGCTAGGAAGAGCTGCTGCCCTCATGGATTAAAGATCCCTTGTTTTAGGTTACCCCTACACTGTATACCTCTTGAAAAATAGGGAAATTATAGTTAAATGTTCCTATAATCAATTGTCTACTGTCTACCTGCAATATGTCTTCAATAGGACATGGGTTGTATAATATGTTTAAGTAATGAACTCCACTATGGAACATAGTAAGTGCTTATGAATATTGATTAGATAAATTAAAGTGTGAATCCAGTGTTCCTCATGAGTCTAGGCTCCTCAGGGTTTTTTTCAGTGTCCAAATTTTATCTAGCATATTTTGAGGACATATACTATGTTCTCAGCTCCTTTTTTCCAAAACCATCTCTTGAAATGAAAGAGCATTGTAAGGAGAAAAAAGAGGAACCGAGGATTGAGGGAGACCATTGAGGGAGGCATGACAAGAAGGAAAGGAGCATGGGTTTGTGAGAGATGAATGTCCTCTTCAGAACCCAGAACCCTGTTGGCCTTACCTCATCCAGTTGGCCCAAGAGTTATCCTTTCCATCCACATACTCATAGCAGTTTCTCCCTTTGGTGATCTGAGTTTGAGAAAGAGAAATTAAAGACTTTTTGTTTTGTTTTGTTTTGGTGGGGAGGTAATAGAGGGATTATTTTACTCTCTTGCAGTCAATGCTCTTTCAGCATGCATGGAATCAATCCCCAATGTGACCACATGATGTGCTCCTCAGTCATCATCTATACATCTGAGTCACTTCGTCAACGCAGAGCAGGGGTCCCGCAAGGGGGGAGCCTCCTGTTTGTTTCTGTATCACTGTGCTCCCTCTTACCCTCTGATCTTTAAGTAGGAGCTGCAGGTTCATGCAAAGTCCACTCAGTACACACAGCTAACCATGTTATCCCCATCCACGTAGAAGGTGATGTCCTACCAATCCACAGGAGGGATGTGGGAAGCCAGAAGATGGGGGAAGAAGTAGACGATTCTCACCAACCAGGAGTATCCGCTGTTGGCTGCCTCTTCATCTTCTGTGATTTGGCCCTCATACGGGCCAAAGTGTAGACCCAATGGCAGATCAGATGCTTCGTTCCATACTCCAAGCCCAGCCTGAGGGATGCTTGATGGTCTGATTCTCAGACCAGGGGGCAGAGTGAGGGCTGAGCGGTTGGGTTGCCCCCTATCCACTGCACTGTCCTTTACAAAAGTAGGGGGCCCATGAACAGCACAGCTGTCGATGAAGAAGTTCTGACACTTCTCACAGTCTGGAGGTGAGAGCAACAGGGATTAGGAAAGGGTTAGTGCATGTTCCTGGACTTAAGTAGTTTCAGAAAGAGCCCAACACTCACATCATTTAGCCTCTACCCTGTACTCCCAGTCACTAGAGGAAGGGGATGATTTGGGGACCCAAAGACAAGACAAAGTTACTGTACCAGGAGAGAACAAGTTCCTTTGAGAGTGGGCCAAGATGGTCACTTACAGAGGTAGTCATCATCCTGGGGCTCGTTGACCTCTTGGTATGCAAGGGTCTTTCTTTCTCGTAGACTATACATCTTTACTTCAACGTCCTTTCTCCTGAGTTCTGAGTTGGAAAAGAGTATGTGAGTGAGGTTGGTCGGGTCTGGAGTGTTAGTCCCTGTTTTGTCAGAAAATGTGAAATCTCCTCCGATAAATTATTACCTGTCCTTCTATATACTCTGTTCTCTGCCGTCCCCAAACTATTCAGAGAGTAAGACTCCATACTGACTATAGATGGCTAATTCAATTTTAGTTTCTTCCCATTATCAGGTTAATCTTTGCAATCTTTCCTCTTAGAAAATGGTTCATTCATATATTTCTTCATTCAGAAAATATTTGTTGAAGGCACATGATATGTCAGGCATTGAACAATCAAGGGCCTGGGCATTCAACACCAAGAAAGAATGGTCTTTATTATCACCGAGGGATTTATTGGACAACTTGCATGGGTCAATTATTTTATGTTTAATTTAATGCTTTCAAACAATATATGACCCATGCATCCTTATCTTCATTTTTCAGATTAGCATTCAGGAGCTCAGAGAATTTCTAAGATTTGTCCAAGGCCTCAATGCTAACTACAGGTCTCAGGTTAGTCTAGCTTAAACCCAGGCCTAGCCAAAGTCCGTCCCACATACCTACATTGTATTCATCATTCCTCCTTTCTGGAGGAATTAGAGGGACTAAAAGTCCCCATATTATTTTTTCTTACCCAATTTTTGTAGGGAGTGATGTCCAGAGGTACTTGCTTCTCCAGGAGGGGACACTGGTTTCTGGCCCTGCTCTGAGCCACTTGTGTTCAGCAACTTTGCTGTTTCTGGTAATTCCTTCAAACTAGATTCATTACTTAATGGCGCTCTGGGTATTCCCTTCAATGTGAGAGTCATATATTAAAAGACAACATGCATTTCTTTAGTCCTTTAAGGCTTATGATGTGTTTTCACATGCATAACTTTAGTTAATACTTCAACAACCCTTGGGAATACCTGGGGAGTCTGAATACTAGAGGGAAAAGAAAGGGCATATGTGGGTATTGAATTCAAGACTAGAACCCATGGCTTTAAATTTCTCAAATTTCTCCATAAAAGCGAGAGTGAAGGAGGGCGATTACTTGGGAATCAGTAAGGTCTGTGAAAGAAGGTGATGAGGGCTCGTAGAGGAAAAGAGGGGATCTTCTATAAACTAGTGGACATTTGATGGAGGAGGAAATGTAGGCAAATGGAGGGGACAGCACACATCTGGAAAATGAGGTGACAGAGTGGAGAGAGGGGGAAGAAAGCAAAGAAAGGGTTGGCAGAAATATATCTAAACACACACACACACACAAAAAAAGGATGCTAAATTTGCCATTTGCCATATCCAAGAAAGAATATTTGGAATTAGATTAGCTGGTTCCTGTCAATTTTGTTTGAATTAGGTTGTACCGCAACTAGCTCTCTTCAGTTTCCTGATCCATAAATTGGTCTATGTACTAATTCTTAATGTTATAGAGAACAGAAAATATCATAATGATCATCAAATTGTTTGGTGAGCTATTTGATATAGTATGAATATGAGATTACAGTCCCGTTATCAATTTACCCTCTCAATTGTCCCCATGTTCAAAATCTAAATCACAGATATTATTTTTAGCATTCCTTGACCTTCTTACTTCTGATTTAATCTGTAAATGTGGAATTACTCATGCAGAAAACATTGAGGGGCCCTCTGGTGCCTTAAGCTGGGCCTGGGACTTCTGAGAAGAAAGAGCCTGCAGTGCAGAGACAGTCTACACAAATGATTTTGAACAAAATGAGAGTTGCCTAATGAGAGCTCAAAAGGAAGGAGTTGTTGCTTCCTCCTACAAGTATGAACATTTTAAATCAGTTCCAGATACCTATCTGGAGTTTCTAATGAATATTATGTAACCTATATGAAATCTTAAAGTCATTTTATTAGTTGTTTCTCAATCATCAAACCTGAAACTACTCAGGGCTGGGAGATGCTTCCTCTTATTAGAATGGGAGACTCTCAGGGTGGGGAGCCTATCTCCTTCATCTGGGATCATCCAGTGTATAAATTGCTAGTATATTTGTAAGCTTCTCTTATTCAGAGGGTCTTAGCTCATCTCTCACTTGAGCATAATAGAAAAGAACCGAGGTTGGAATCATCAAAGGAATGATGTAAATTTTATAAAACTCTGAAAGTTTTAATGAGCTTGTAAGTGGTTTGGAGAAGGAGCTTGGGATTAGATTGCACTACCAATGGTACTGTGATCTCAGGTATATAATCAAACATGTCTTTGTCTCAATTTCCTCAGCTATAAATGGTGATATTTATATTACCCACCTCATAGGGTTGTTGTAAGGTTTAAGTAAGTTTATTCATGTAAATGCTTAAAATAAAGTCTGAAATACAGTGAAAATAAAACAAGTGGTAGCTAATATTGTTGCTGTTCTTTTTTTTTTTTTTTTAAAGATTTTATTTATTTATTTGAGAGAGAGAGAATGAGAGACAGAGAGCATGAGAGGGAGGAGGGTCAGAGGGAGAAGCAGACTCCCTGCCGAGCAGGGAGCCCGATGGGGGACTCGACCCCGGGACTCCAGGATCATGACCTGAGCCGAAGGCAGTTGCTTAACCAACTGAGCCACCCAGGCGCCCGTATTGTTGCTGTTCTTAATAGCTATTAAAGTGATGATGGTATTGGATATTGTGCTAAAGAGATCAGGAAAGGAAGGCATCAGCTCCTACTCTTACCTGTGTTTAAATCCATGAGAAAGATTTTCTTGTCAACAGGTTTTGGGAAATACTCACCTTCTGGTGTTTATTCTGGTCCATTCTGAATGCCACCCAAGAAGGTCTGACTATAAAGTGATAAGAAATCAGTGTTTTGGTTGGTAAATATTTCCAAACTCCAGAGGCTCTCACTAGAGACACAGAGTTCTTAACCAGGGAGTGATAAGTACATGGATAATCAAAGGGTGATTGGAAAATGGTTTCTGAAGTTATCATCAAAGCCTATGCTGCTACTGGTGGCATGAACTAATTGACCTAAAATGTTAAAAAAAAACAGACAAAACCTCATTTATGCTTCATCCTATGTTCATAAGTTATCATTACACATATTAAAACATACGCCATGAACTTCTATGGCAAAAATACTCAACAAACTGAGAATAGAAAGAAATTACCTCACCATAATAAAAAAGTCTATTTCCCACATCACACTCTGCAGTTAAAAACTGAAAGCTTTTCCTCTAAGATCAAGAACAAGGCAAGGATGCCCACTCTCACTACTTCTATTCAACATAGTACTGGAAGTCCCAGCTAGGGCATTAGAAAAAAAAATAATGGGTATCTAATTTGGAAAGAAAGAAGTAAAATTATGTTTGTTCACAGATGACATGATCTCATATGTGGAAAATCCTAAAGATTCCACAAAAAAGCCTGTGAGAACTAACAAATGAATTCAGCAAAGTTGAAGGGTACAAAATTAACACTAAAAAATCAGTTGCATTTAGGGTGCCTGGGTGGCTCAGTCAGTTGAGTGTCTGACTCTTGGTTTCGGCTCCTGTTGTGATCTTGGAGTCATGAGATCAAGCCCTGCATTGGGCTCTGTGCTCAGCATGGAGTCTGCTTAAGATTCTCTGCCTTTCTATCTCCATCTGCCACTCCCTCCCAACTTGTGCATGTGTGCTCTCTCTCTCAAATAAATAAATAAATAAAATCTTTAAAAAAATTAGTAAGGGGTGGGGGGATGTGGTAACCAGATGATGGGTATTAAGGAGGGCGTGTATTGCATGGAGCACTGGGTGTTATACACAACTAATGAATCATTGAACACTACATCAAAAACTAATGATGTTGGCTAATTGAACTTAATAAAAAAGTTAGCTGCATTTGTATTGTACTAACAATAATCCAAATTGGAAATTAAGAAATTATTTTGGAATATCCAAAAAGGAAATTAAGAAAACAGTCCTATTTATAATAGCACCAAAAGGAACGAAATAATTAGGAGCAAACTTTACCAAGGAGGTGTAACATTCATAGACTGAAAACTACAAAACATTGCTGAAAGAATTTAAAGAAGACACAAGTAGGGGCGCCTGGGTGGCTCAGTCAGTTAAGCGTCTGCCTTTGGCTCGGGTCACGGTCCCAGGGTCCTGGGATTGAGCCCCACGTCGGGCTCTCTGCTCGGCGGGGAGCCTGCATCTCCCTCTCTCTCTGCCTGCCACTCTGCCTACTTGTGTTCTCTCTCTCTGTCAAATAAATAAATAAAATCTTAAAAAAAAAAAGACACAAGTAAATGGAAACATACCGCATGTTCATGGATTAGGAGTCTTAATATGGTTAAAATGTCTACACTACAAAGCAATATACAGATTCAATGCAATTCGTATCAAAACCCAAGTGGTATTTTTTTTTTTGCAAAAATAGAAAAAGTCATCCTAAAGTTAATATGAAATTTCAGAGGACCCCAAAGAACCAAAACAATCTTGAGAAAGAAGAACAAAGCTGGAGGCCTCACACTTTCTGATTTCAAAACATATTACAAGGCTACAGTAATCAAAACAACATATTATTGGCATAAAGACAGACATATAATCTGTGGAACAGACTAGAAAGCCCATATGGTTTAATAATCTTCATAAAGGATGCCAAGACTACAGAATGGGGAAAGGACAATCCTTTCAACAAATGGTGCTGGGAAAATAGAATAGCCACATGCAAAAGAATGAAGATGCCTTAAAAAAGAAAAGCAAAGCTGGAGGCATCACAATTCTGGACTTCAAGTTCTATTACAAAGCTCTAGTGATTAAAACAGTATGGTAATGGCATAAACACAGACACATAGATCAATGGAACAGACAGAAAACCCAGAAATGAATCCACAACTATATGATCAATTAATCTTCAACAAAGCCAGAAAGAATATCCAATGGGAAAACGATAATCTCTTCAACAAATGGTGTTGGGAAAACTGGACAGCAACACGCAAAAGAATGAAACCGGACCACTTCCTTACACCAAACACAAAAATAAATTCAAAATGGATTAAAGACCTAAATGTGAGACCTAACACCATAAAAATCCTGGAAGAGAGCACAGGCAGTAACCTCTTTGACATTGGCCACAGCAACTTCTTTCTAGATATGTCTCCTGAGGCAAGGGAAACAAAAGCAAAAATAAACTGTTGGCACTTCATTGAAATGAAAACCTTCTGCACAGTGAAGGAAGCAATCAACAAAATTAAAAGGCAGCCTACAGAAAAGATAGTTGCAAATGACATATCTGATAAAGGGCCAGTATCCAAAATATATAAAGAATTCATAAAACTCAACACCTCCAAAATGAATAATCCAATTAAAAAATGGGCAGAAGACATGAATAGACATTTTTCCAAAAAAGACATACAGATGGCCAACAGACACATGTAAAGATGCTCAACATCACTGATCATCAGGGAAATACAAATAAAAACTACAATGAGATATCACCTCACACCTGTCACAGTGACTAAAATCAATAACGCAAGGTGAGGAAGTGGAGAAAGGGGAACCCTCTTGCACCGTTGGTGGAAATGCAAACTGGTGCAGCCATTCCAGAAAACAGTATGGAGTTTCCTTGAAAAGTTAAAAATAGAACTACCCTATGATCCAGCAATTGCACTACTAGATATTACCCAAAGAATACAAAAATACTAATTCAAAGGGATACATGCACCCCAATGTTTATACAGGCAATATCTATAATAGCCAAACTATGGAAACAGTCCAAGTGTCCATCAACTGATGAATGGATAAAGAAGATGTTATATATATATAAATATATCTATACCTATATCTCTATATAATATATACATGACTATTAGCCATAAAAAAGAATGAAATCATACCATTTATAACAACATGGATGGAGCTAGAGAGTATTATGCTACGTGACATAAGTCAGTCAGAGAAGGATAGATACCACATGATTTCACTGATGCGTGGAATTTAAGAAACAAAACAAATGGGGCGCCTGGGTGGCTCAGTCGTTAAGCGTCTGCCTTCGGCTCAGGTCACGGTCCCAGGGTCCTGGGATCGAGTCCCACATCGGGCTCCCTGCTCCGTGGGAAGCCTGCTTCTCCCTCTCCCACTCCCCCTGCTTGTGTCCCCTCTCTTGCTGTGTCTCTCTCTGTCAAATAAATAAAATCTGTAAAAAAAAAAAAAAAAAAAAGAAACAAAACAAATGAGCAAAGGGGAAAAAAAGAGAGAAGCAAACCAAGAAACAAATTCTTAACTATAGAGGAGAACACACTGATGGTTACCAGAGGGGAGGTGGGTGGGGGGATGAGCTAAATAGGTGATGGGGATTAAGGAGTGCACTTGTTGTGATGAGTGCACGTTGTTGTGTGGAAGTGTTAAATTACTCTATTGTACACCTGGAACTAATATAATAACACTGTATGTTAACTAACTGTAATTAAAATGAAAACTTAAAAAGAATGAAGATGGACCTTTATATTACATCTTATACAAAAATCAACTCAGAATGGACCGTAGACCTAACTGTATGACCTGAAACTATAAAACTTAGAAGAAAACAAGGGGAAAAGCCTCATGACATTGGAATGGGTGACAATTTCTTGTTTATGACCAAAAGCACAGGCAACAAAAGCAGAAAATAGACAAATGAAACCATACTAAATTAAAAACTTCTGTGCAGCAAAGGACACAATCAACAGAGTAAAAAGGCAAACCTAGGCAAGGGAAAAAAATACTTGTAAAACATACATCTGTGATAAGAGGTTAATATCCAGAATATATAAAGAACTGCTATAACTCAATAGTAAAAAATCAAGTAACCCTATTAACAATTGGGTGCTATGGAATGAATCATGTCTCTCCAAAATATCCCTATGTGAAACCCTAACTTCCAATGTGATGGTATTTGGAGATGGGGCCTTTGGAAGGTAATCAGAATTAGACGAGGTCATGAGAATGTGGTCCTCATGATGGGATTAATTACCCAAGAAGGTAACACTCATGGTCATTGCAGCATTATTCATAATAGCTAAGAGATAGAAGCAACCTAAATGTCTATTGACAAATAAATGGATAAGGAAAATATCATATATGGACACAATGGAATATTATTCAGCCTTAAAAATGAAGGATATCTTGTGATATTTTACAACATGGATGGACTTTGAGGATATTATGCTAATTGAGATAAACATCACATGAGTGCATGATTCCACTTATATGAGGTATCTACTTCATGGATATGGAGAATAGACAGGTTGTTTCCAGGGCCTGTGGCGGGGAGGGGAGGAAATGGGGAATTGTTGCTCAATGGGTATAGAGTTTCAGTGATGCAAGATGAAAAAGATCTAAAAATCTGTTGTTCAAGAATGTGCACATAGTTAACAATACTGTGTTATATACTTAAATATCGTTAAGAGAGTAAATTTATGTAGTTATTATGTTTTGTAACCAAAATGAAAACATTGAGTGGGGTAGGGGTTTTAGCTGAGTCCAGATAAAGCTGTGTAGATATATGGTAAACCATGGGGTATATGTTCCCTATGAAGACTTTCTTTTCATGTCAAAACCTTTGTGAACAACCAGGCATTGTGTTTTCAGATCCCTTACACTAGTTTTAAGAGCCTAAGGAATCTGGGGTACCTGGGTGGCTCAGTCAGTTAAGCAGCCAACTCTTGGTTTCAGCTCAGATCATGATTTCGAGCCTCGTGTGGAGCCCTGTGTTGGGCTCCGTGATCAGCGGGGAGTCTGCTTCTCTCCCTCTGCCCATTCCCCCACTCATGCTCGCTCTCTCTCAAATAAATAAATAAATATTTAAAAAATATTTAAAAAAAGAGCCTAAGGAATCAGAAATCCATAGATGGAATCATAGACCTAATCCAAGTTGCTTTCTCCAGTTTAGGGAGATCGACTCTTCCTCTAAATTCTCTTGTCTGAATGGCAGAAGAGGAAATGTTTCTCAGTTCTCTTTTGTAATGATTGCATCTGATGTCATTTGCCTGATGCTGCTCTGGTAAGTTATATGTGGGAAAGATCAGGGAGATAAAATAGTTATCTCAAACGCTCTTCCAGAATTAAGACAAAGAATCTGGTTCATTTTGGGGTAAAAAGATGTGTGTGGTTAAACATAAACAATTATGTATCTTTAAATATGTTCATCCTATTCTCTTCTAAGACATTTAATCCAATAACTGAATAATAAGAATAACTGAGATTAGCACTTTGGTGGACTTACAGTCTAATTAAGGTTTCTTTAACCGTCCTTTCATTAGCTAATAATGTTTAGGGAAAAGAGTCTTTTTCAAAAAATGATAAATTTTAAATATATAGAAAGGTGTGGAGAATCATACCGGAAAACCTATATATCCACCACCATTCAGCCTTATCTCAACATTACTATATATCTTTATATCTTTTTCTTTTTATCTTTACATCTTTTAATTTCTATTTTAAAATTCAAAAACAAAAATACAAACAAACAGAAAAGTAGGGCGCCTGGGTGGCTCAATCGGTTAAGCGTCTGCTTTCAGCTCAGGTCATGATCCCGGGGTCCTGGGATTGGCCTGTTTCGGGTTCCCTGCTCAGTGAGGAGTCTGCTTCTCCCTCTCCCTCTGCCCCTCCCCCCAACCCGGGCTCTCTCTCATGCTCTCTCTCTCAAATAAATGAAATCTTAGAGAAAACTAGGCAAGACACAGCAAAGCCACCTGCCACCCTTTCCTTTTTCTCTTATGATAACTATTCTGAATTTGGCATTTCTTTTGTTTTTATACATTTACCACCTATTATACACTATTAATGTATTTATAAATAATATAATTATTGTCCACATTTAAAATCTTTATATGAATAGCCTCTTACTATATGATATGCTGTTTTGCATCTCTTTTTTTTTTAAAAGGAGTGTCCTTTATTTATTTATTTTTAAAGATTTTATTTATTTATTTGACAGAGAGAGACACAGTGAGAGAGGGAACACAAGCAGGGGGAGTGGGGGAGGGAGAAGCAGGCTTCCCGCGGAGCAGGGAGCCCGATGCGGGGCTCGATCCCAGGACCCTGGGATCATGACCTGAGCCGAAGGCAGACGCTTAACGACTGAGCCACCCAGGCACCCCATGCTGTTTTGTATCTTGCATTTATGTTGTTGAGGAAATAGTTTCCTTTGTTAACTTCTGAGATGCAGCTGAGACCTAAACCTTGGGTTTCAGGAGGAAACCTCAAAATCTTCCTGGCCCCTCACCTTGCTGCCTTGGTGTCCATTCTTCATCAGAATCCTCAGTGTCATCTACTTGGGGTTTGATGGCCTGCCTGCGGTGACACATGAAAGCTGGTCGAGGGGCTCTGAGACCTGGAAAGAAGCAAAATTCTTGTCCTAAAAGGGAAGGGCTAGGAGGAGGAACAAAGCACAGTGGCAATGGACAGCACCACCCAGTCAGTGTGACTCAATTGGATGAGCTGGTAGAGTCTAAAGCAAGGCGAGAGGTGAGCTCTGCATTGCCAGTACGAGCCCTACACTGATAGGAAAGAACAAAATTTTGCTCCAGATTTGTCTTCACACAGAAGGGAACTGTGAGCAGACAGAGCCACCCAAGAGGCAAACTAATACAGGGACTGAAGGCCTGTTTCATGTTTTCCAGTCTTGTCAGCGCCCAGCACTTCTGGTTACCTATCGTAATCAGCGCTTCATAGTTCCTTTTCACATTCCTATATCGGATTTTCTCCCAGTCTCCCATCTCTGTCCATTCTTCCTTGGAGAAGTATATGGAAATGTCTTTGAAAGCATCTCTGGCCTAGAGAAAATAAGAGATTCCATCAGTGACTTACTAATACAAGTTGGGATTTCGAGCTGGGCCTTCTCCTCCACCTTAAATGTAGTGCATTCCCCCATTCCTCAGAGTGCTCTCTGTGAAGCAAGGGTAAAGAGCTTCTCTCCTTCCTGATGGTGTCCCGATTAACTGAACAAACACTGAGCGTTTTACTAGCTCTCTCCTGACAGAGAGCAATTGCTGATGGTACTGTCCTGTGCCCCTCCCCCCAAGCCCCATCCTGTAAAGGAGCAAGTGCCCCCCTCCTGTGTCCATACGCAGAGAATGTAGGCCAGGAGTCCGTGGTCCTCCAGGGACCAGCGCCTTGTCACCAGGCCCCCTCCTCATCCTTCCTACAGACATGCTTGGAGCCCAGCTTCTCCCACACCTCTCACCGTGGGCTTCCATCCTGTTCTCCCTGAGTCTCTCTCAGGGGTCTCCTCTGGGGACCTGTTGAGGCTCATGGTGCTGGGACCTCCCGGCAGGCCTTGCTCTGACTCTGAGGCTGGCAATGGCCCCATGAGTCTCTCTGCCCCAAGGCCTGTGGAAGAAGAAGGTGCTGAGAGAGGGTGACAGCCCAGACCACTGCCCAGAGCCACGTCTGTCTTCTCCATTTGGGCGGGGTGTCCAGAACAAGAAGATGTGGGGACCCCAGAGAGGATTAAAAGATGCAGGGAAGGTTTGGGGGTATTGGTGGGATGGAAGAATCCCTACTGGCAGTGACAGACCATCCTAACAGCTAGATTTTGTTTCTTTTATTCCACTGCAGTTTGGCCCATCTGAGGAAAAGGTCGCACAGGCTCCTTGAAGGATGTGGCTGTGGGTGTTTGATGGGAGTCCTGAGGTGCAAGGCCAGAAGAGCACCAAGGAGACCTGGGGGTCCCTGAATGCCGGGACTGGGGACAGACTATCACAGCTCTGTTCCAGGGACAGGAAGTGATTATTTCTCAAAGAAGGGTTTTTTGGGATGTCCCCCTGGGGATTCTGGAAAAATCTGGTATAAACAGGCTCGATCTCTAAGGGACAGAGAGATCTCAGGGTGAGGGGATTTGGTCTCACTCAGGGTGAGGGGGTTGGGGTTTCTCATGTCAAGGGTATTTGGGGCATCAGGCAGAGGACATTTGGGGTTCCTCAGGCTGATGGTATTGGCAGTCTCTCAGGACAAGATTTGGGGTCTTTCAGGCTGGAGAGATTTAGAATGCTTAGGTTGAGAGGATTTGGGATCTTCGAGACTGAGGGAATTTGAGGTCTCTCATTCTAAGATTTGGAGTCTCTCATTAATGGGTTTTAGGTTTTCTGACTTGGAGGTTACCTGGGGTCTGTGAAGCTGAAGGGATTTGAGAGTTCACAGGCTGAGGGTATTTAGGGTCTCTGAGGCTGGGGAAATTTGTTCTCTGCGGGTGCTACGTTTTGGGTGTCTCAGGCTGAGGGTTTTGGGGGTGCCTCAGGCTGAGGGCAATTTGTGTTACTCAGGATATTTTGGGGTCTAAGTATTAAGGGATTTAGTGTTTCTCTGGGTGAAGGGATTTGAGGTTTCTGCAGCTGAGGTGCTCTGGGGTCTCACGCCGAGATGTGAGGTCCCACCAAGGCAGCGGAATCGGGTTCCCTTAAGGAGGCGAGACTTGGTGTCCCTTGAGGCTGAGGGGATTTGGAGCCAGCCAGGGTGAGGGGATCTAGGGTCTCCCGGGTGGGATTTGAAGGTTTCAGAGTCAGGGTTTAGAAGGTTTTCACAGGGCACGGCAAAGGCCTCCGTGTTCCCGTCAGTCTCCCCGGCCTCCCTCACTGCCCACCCTGGTCTGGCGCCCTCGCGGAGCCCCTGCGCGCTTCCCGCCCGGTGCGAAGTGAGACGCCTCAGCGCGCGAGACACCGGCTTGTACTGCCCTGTCAGGCAGAAGCCACCAATCAGCGCTGCAATGAAACTGTTCCCTCCAATTGGCGGTCAGAAAGGGTCTAATGGGGCGGAGCGTAGGGCCAGCTGTGTGTGTCAGTCATTGGCAGAACTCCACCCCCGTGGGCGGTCCCGCCCCACCCCGCGGGGATTGGCTGCTCTGAGTCCAGTGCGTGTCTGTCAAGAAGCCCCAGCACGCAGGCGTAGTATGGCCGTTTTCATTGATTCTTTTCCGTACCCACACGTTGGTGAAGGCTGCGCACGGCAGGAGACCGAGCAGAGTGTCCTGCATCCCAGGCTGAGCACAGCGCATTGAGCTGACGGCAGGTCTGGTCTTTAGGATGGACCTGGCCGTCCTGTGTCCTGACAGACTTTCAGGCTCTGGAAGGGTCTCCTAGGCCACCTGTGCCCTTCCTTGTAAAATCCACCTTTAGCAATAGCTATATATGAGCATTTAGTACACAACGAACATCGCATTACATTCAGGGGACAACTATGTAATTCAGTAATGTGTGATGAGACAATGTATAGACACCAAATAAAGTCTATACGGCTCAAAGGTTTAAACCCAACAAATGGAATAATAAGTATATTAGAAAAGCACTCGGAGAATTCTTTTTCTTTTTTTTGAGAGAGAGAGAGAGAGAGAGAGAGAGAGAGCAAGAGCGGGGGTGGGGGGGGCGGTGGTGAGGGAGAGAGAGAGAGAATCTTAAGCAGGCTCCATGCCCTGTGAGGAGCCTGGATCAGGGCTCAATGTGGGGCTCCACGCAGGGCTCAATCTCAAGACCCTCAGATCATGACCTGAGCTGAAATCGAAAGACAGATGCTTAACTAATTGAGCACTCAGGTGCTCCCACTCAGAGAATTCTTTTTTTTTTTTTTTTTTTTAAAGATTTTATTTATTTATTTGATAGAGAGAGACACAGCGAGAGAGGGAACACAAGCAGGGGGAGTGGGAGAGGGAGAAGTAGGCTTCCCACTGAGCAGGAAGCCCGATGTGGGGCTCGATCCCAGGACCCTGGGATCATGACCTGAGCCGAAGGCAGGCGCTTAACGACTGAGCCACCCAGGCGCCCCTTTTTCCCACTCAGAGAATTCTTAAACTAAAAGTAGAAGTGGCATTTGTGAGTAAAAAGCATATTTAAATAATGTAGGTCTAAAAGTCATCGGAAGTAGCCCTGGCTTCGGCAGCACATATACTTAAGTGGAACGATACAGAGAAGATTACCATGGCTCCTGCTCAAGGATGACATGCAAATTTGTGAAGTGTTCCATATTAAAAAAAAAAAAAGTTATCAGAAGTAAGAAGACATAAATAAAATCGAAGAAAAAAAAACCTGAAAAAAATACAAGTATTTTGCATAAAAATGCACCAAATGTAAGGACAGTGGGTCCACAGAAGTGGGCCAGTTTAAGACCTGCTGGCTTTCAGCAGATAAAATGGGAATAGTGTTTCTGGCCCTTACTAAGTTTTGATCACAAAAACATAACATGATTTCCTGGTACTTAAAGTAGGCCTCCTAACTCCAGAATTGTTACCGTGGAAGGACCACCAGATTCCAGGCAAAGTTGCCCAGCTAAGTGGACTGCTCCCCCTGGCGTGATGAAGGGAGTGGCCGATCAGACCTTTAAAGGGCCCATAGACCTCTCAAGTTCCCACGAGAATAGTGCTGGGTGGGAGTTTGGGAGTAGAGCGAACAGTAAGAGAGTGGGGAGCTTCTAGAAATTGTGAGACCATTTGTGTAGTGGCAGATGTTTGGGTCGGCGCAGAGTTGCTGGTCGATCTTGTGCAGGAGCATCTATGTGGTCCCTGTTGTTGGCTTCACTGCTCAAAGAACATGAGATTTTAAAAAGACAACATCTCGCTCTTCAAGTGCTCACCGTTAACCTTAAAAAGAAAGCTGCTAGTTATCTTACCAGCAGAAATGGCTTTATCCTGGAATAGCAGAGAATTGCAATCCAGGACTAGCAAACCACGGCAAAAACACAGGCTAGTCCTCGGAACAAAGGAGAGGGCTACTCTTTTAGAGAGGAGAAGGGAGATTTGGGAAGGCCATTAAAAACAAAATGTTCACCGGAGTAAAGGGAGTTGAAGTGTCCTGACTTCTCATTGGCTGAGCTATGACTGTCTCTCATTGGCCAGGCTGTTGCTAGGACACCATCCTTCCTCCTGCTGGGATAGTAAAGAAGTTGGTAAAGTAGGATGCACTTGCAAGGTGGTCTCTTCCTGTTGGATAAGATACAGTGGAGTAAAAGGACCCATTAAGTAGCAAAACTAAAACAAAACTACGACACCTTCAAAAAAAACTTCCCAAACTAAGACTTGGCAACAAATAAGAAAAATTCAAAAGGATAGTGACAGAAAGAAAAGAAGCACATGGAAAGGCATAATGTGCTCTCCAATAGAAATACTCAGTGTTATAAATACATCGGGTCTCCAGATGTTAATGTATTCCAATAAAAATAACAATTTAACTTGTGGAATTTTTCAAGCTGGTTAAAAAGATTATGTGTAGGGGCGCCTGGGTGGCTCAGTCGTTAAGCGTCTGCCCTCGGCTCAGGTCATGATCCCGGGGTCCTGGGATCGAGCCCCGCATCGGGCTCCCCGCTCAGCGGGAAGCCCGCTTCTCCCTCTCCCCCTCCTCCTGCTTATGTTCCCTCTCTCGCTGTGTCTCTGTCTGTCAAATAAATAAAATATTTAAAAAAAAAAGTGTAAAAATAACTTGAATAGCAAGGAACCTTGAAAATAATTGTGGGTAGGCTAGCCTGTCAGATATTAACATTTCTTATAAAGTTAATGTTAAAGCTGTTCGGTTTGGCAAGTAAGTATATAGTCTTATCAATATAATTTAATATAAAATCTAGAAGTAGGCCCTGGGATGGTTAATTTTATGTGTCTTCTAGGGGGAGCCCAGTGGAGGGCTCCGACCCCCAGTCCCTAGGCCCGGGTCCGGGGGAGCGCGGAGCTCACGGAGTTCCATCATCTGCAGGCTTCCGGGGCTCCAGGGTCTGTCGCGGGGGGAGGGTGGTTGTCAGTACAGGGGCCCAGGAGGTCCCGACCTATGGCCATGGACAGAAACCATTTCAGGATCCTCTCCTCAGCCACGGACAGCCCCAGTCTTCCAGAGCTCCAACAGCCTCTGCTGGTGGGTGTGGCCTGTGGGCCCCACGTCCAGAAGCCTGGTGGGCCCGAGTTGGGGCCTCCCTTTTGAGAGACAGTGTTTTCACAGTGTCTGAGGGTTTGGCAGTCCCTATCACTATCTCTTCCCTCTGTGAGCACTGGCCTGGGGGAGCCAGGGCCCCCTGACCTTGAGGATGCACCATCCAGTGACAGCAACTCAGACTGGGATGGGGGCAGCCTTCTCTCCTCCCTCCTACAGTTACAGGGTTTCAGGGGTCTTGTCTCACGGAGTCCAAGAATGAATCTTCCTAACACAAAAGGGTGAAGCAAAGTGAAAGCTTATTAAGTGAAGGTGAGAACAGAAAGGAAAGAAAAAAGCTCTCTAGAGTGAGAGGGGTCCTGAGTGGGTTGCTAATGAGGGCTTCTAGTGGCAGTCTTTTATTGAGAACTGACCAGGAAGCTTGTGGCCTTGAGACTCTTGTGCCATCTTGGTTTGTCCCCCTATCACTTGTTCTGCTCTGTCTCAGCATCTCCACCTGCCAGGAATAGTTTCAGAGCCTAGTCAGGGGAGTCAGGGGCCTCCTGTCTCTCCCTGCGTACACCGTCACCTCTTCCCTGCTCCCAGAACAGGACCTGTGGGCAGAAAGAGCTGTACTGGGATTGTGAGGAGTGACTGATCATACTTTCTAATTAGTAGGGGTGAGGGATAGCACAAGTCTCCAAGGAATCTGGAAGCGAGGCTCTTAGGACCTTCAGGGGCCAGCTGCTGGCAAGACAAGGTTACTTCTAGTCTTCAGTAAAACATAAACATTAAGGCACTAAAGTGGCCGTGAGTTCCTTGAGGAAGGTCACGCTCCGCATGTTTCAAGTATCCATCTGTGGGCCGCAAGCTGTAAGGAGATTTAATTTAAGCTACATTTCTTTTGCTTTTGTTTCCCACATCACTACCCCCATGACCACCTGACCACCTCGGCTTGGCTGTCTTCTTCATGCTGTGCTGTTTCTGGCCTGTGGTTCACCGTTGCCTTCTGCCTGGCCTGGAAGGTCAGTCTGTGGGTGGGGCTGGGAGGCAGCTGGAAATAAAAGAGAAAAGTGCATTTAAAACAAAAGGAAACAGGGGCGCCTGGGTGGCTTAGCCTGTTAAGTGGCTGCCTTCGGCTCAGGTCATGATCCCAGGGTTCTGGGATGGAGCCCTACCTGGGCTCCCTACTGAGCAGGGAGCTTGCTTCTCCCTCTCCCTCTCCCTCTCCCTCTGCCAAGCATGCTCTCTCTCCTAAATAAATAAAATCTTTAAAACAAAAGAAAAGAAAACACAGGTGCTATGCCTGGGGGGAAACAAGGGTGGAGAGAAGGTTCTGCTAAGGGGAAAACGAGGTGTGTTTCAGAGTGAAAGCCCAGAGTGGTGGTTAAGAACCTGAGCTTAAATCCTAGGTTTCACACACTTGGAAGATCTTTGGGCAAGCTACTTCATCCTTGTGCCTCATTTTCCTCACCTGTAAAATGGGAAAAATTCCCACTTCTGGGACATCATGAGGTTCAAATGAGTTAAAATGGTGGCATATAGTAATATATGTATATTTTCATTAGCTACTGGGTCTCCCCTGTGCCCAACTGTGCCTGACCCACAGTAGCTGCTCTTGGTTTTTGGAATCTGTACCTGAGTACGTGGGTGTGCCGGTGTGGGAGGGGCTAGGGGAAGGGTCTGGGGATGCGGACAGCGGGGTGGGATGAGGGGCTGCTTGAGTCACCGCTCCCCAGGACCTCCACAGACCAACGAGGCTTGGGCCAAGGGGGATGCCCGGGGGGCAGAGGTTATACAAGCAGACTGGTCCTGTAGTCCTTTGGCCTCCTGGTTGTGTTATAGACATGCATACTCATGAAGAATCAAGGATATGGGAGTGGCTGTGTCTCCCAGCAGGCAGTTTCTCACTGAGGCTGCATGGTCTCGGAGAGCCACATGCATGACCCAGGGTCTTTGGCCTTTGAACACCCTGCCAAGTGTGGATTCCGTGCTGTGGAATAATCTTGAGCCTCCCACTGATTCAATGAGCAATAATTTCCTTACCAGCCTCACATTTGGTCTCTGCTCTTTGTAAAGGAGAGAGAAGAGACTGGAAAATGAGCCAGTTTGTTCTTTGGGGATGGGTGATTAATGTGGGGGGGGGGCAGGTGTGACTCCGGGGCTCCCTCCTCCCAGGGACACGAGTGAGGTATGTGTGCCTTCCAGTCTCTGAGATGCAAGGACCCAATGTCCTAGGCAGGAGCCTTGAGGTTCCCACCAACAGCAAACTTGCTTTTTCAGCAAGTGGAAGAGCATCTTGCCATCATGGGAGAACAGCAACAGCACTGGATGGGTGGCTGCAGCCCCTGATTCTAAGAGACCCCTTCCTTCCTTGGCCTTCAGATTCCACAGCCCTGCAGTCAGTCACCAGTGATGCGGAATCTGCTGCTTTCCCAGCCCGGCATCTCTTCTCACGTCCAAGTCCAGCAGCTCAGCTTGCCTTTGGGAACCCCATCTCACCTGCCTCCCATCCAAACAGTTCCAGAGGGCAGACCCCACTTTCCACCCACCTCAGAGATGGGCATATGATGCAAGTCTACCCAACCCTTTGCTCTATCTTCTGGGTGCTCTGATGGCTTCAGGGATGAGAATGTGACTGAAGCCGGGCCAAAGACCCTTAAAGCCATGACTTTTCATGGAACCCAAGGGAAAGAGAAACCCTTCCCAGTAGAATGGATGGTGAGTGGG